>NW_015090786.1:7964706-7999324 GCF_001431845.1 Calidris pugnax | reverse complement strand
GGTCACCAGCGAAATGGTTTTATTCCAGTGAAGTCCAGCCCACTCAGTCAGCCTGTGGCCAAGAGAAAATAAGCAATTCAAATCAACAGACACATTCATATGGGCATAAATAAATAAAATAAAATTAAAAAAAATAATTAAAAAAAACCCCCAAAAACCCAAACCAACCAAACCAAAAAAAAACCAACAAAAAAACCCCAACCAAACCACAAAAGAAAACCCCACAAAAAAAATATGAAAAGAAACCATGGGTACACCAGCAGTACTGAGGAACTGCACCAGCTCCTCGCAGGACTTCCTTGAAAAATAAACCAGACACAACCAAAGCAGCACCTTTTCAGATCCAGGTATATGTGAAGATGCATGAATTCAGCACATGTTCATGTTTTCTTTAATTTGAAATCTCTAAGCTCAGGACGGATTGTCCTCACAACTTCCCAACACAATCTAAGTTCACAGCACAGCCTGAAATTAGTCACATTTGATGTGGTTTCCAGTTTTAGTGTAGGTCTCTCACAGTTACAGGCTTTTCCAAAGGACACAGATTATGGGCTATACCACAAACGGCCACGTGCATGTCCTGTGACATCTTATCCTTAAAAATTAAAACACTACACTTTCCTAGACAGAAGCATTACTTTCCACTGGGAGAAAATGGACATATTTATGCTCATTAACTTTCCAAACTGGCAAGCTCTCCTTCTTCTTACTCTTACCTCCTGAGACCAAGGCAGACACTGTCCAGCTACTCAGTGGGAGACAGATTGAGCCTTCCTAAATTTGCATTTGCAGAAAAGACCGACAAAGGACAACAGCATTACCATTCATGGATTATACAGAGGAGTTTGATGATCTACCCAGGGTTCCTCCATCACTCTGAAGAAATGACTCCTGTATCAGCCTTTTTTCTCCCAGCTAGCCACCCACCAGCCCACTCCAGTCTTTCCCCATGCAGAAGGGGCATTCAAGAGTAGATCAGGACACTAGGGCTCCCCAGTAATGCAGATGCAACAGTCCTTTTTCTTTCAGATCTAAAAATACCCAGCATGCACCAAAGCACAAAATTAAGCCCAGACAGGTTGAAGTTCACAGGGGAAAAAGATGTGTTTTGCATTCCATAACATATTTAAGAACATCTCATTTACTTTAAAAATAGACAGAATTTAAGGAAGCGCCTTTTTAGATTTTTAAATAGCTCAGCTGAAAACCAACTCTCTTAATGAAAAACAATAGCAAATTGGTTATTATTAATCTCAGGCACAGAGGCAATTATTTCCCAACTGAGACTTTTATTTAAAAAATAATCATATAGATTATTTTGGAAAGATGACATGTCTCCTTCTTGGCCTCTCTTTCTCTTGCTGTGTTTTAATTTGCATAAATATGACATTAAAAACTGGAAGAATCACTTTAAAAAACAATTACTCCATCAGCAAAACCTGACAGTGCAGAATTCAATGGCACCACAGAGATCATCTTGGAAAGAAAGGAAAAGAAAAGATAATTTTTCCCCTTTGCTGACATTAAAACACCTCTTGCTTTTAACAGAGCTGCAGTTCAGATTTATGTTTTAGATCCCTTTAATAATTGAACATGTGTAAATATCATTATTTTTAGATGCATTGCAGCAGATAGCGAAGGAATAAAAATCCCACACTGAGCACCTTGATGGGGCTGTTCAACTCAAGGGGGGGAAGGGCTATACAAGATCTTGCCATTTTGAGCAGAAAAAAAGTAGATACCTTCCTATTATCATGCTGTGCTTGTCTCTGGGAGCTTTTGTTCCATTAAAAACTTGTTAATTGCTGCCTTAGTAACAAAGGAACAACATGCTGTGGTGGGACTATTAGGAATCTACATGGCTTGTTCACCCTTAGAAAGGCAGAGGGGTTTAATTGGCTATGTATTATTAGAAGATGTAATAAAGTGGGGTAATCAATTGGTGTCAGCATCTAATAATGGAGATTCTTTACAAAACGGAAGAGAAAACCCAAACCCTAGTTAATCAAAAGCTGTAGCATCCCGGGCTGCAAAAAATGAACTGGATGTAGAATTTATGAAGAAGTTGCACATGGCAAAAAATAAAAGCTAAGAATTTTAAAGGGCTGATGCCACTTCATCTGTCTGGTAAGGCTATGTATGCTTTCAGTTCACCAGAAAGGAGGTCTGCAGACTCATATGCAAAAGAGCAAATTATAAATCAGTTTACTCTGAACCCCCATTGCTCTATTACATTAGCTTGCTGGTAAATAATTCCCTTACCACAGCAATGCAAGGATTCAGTTCTCCTTGGCAAAACAGAAGTATGCTGTAGATCTCTTATCTAATGCAATATACTCATGCTAATTCTCCAGAACCACTGTTTGTTTTTCCCTTTGATTTCTTTAGGAAACAGCATACAACATATTCAAAAAGCTTCAGATCCACGTATTAATTTTATGTCATGATTTTATGAAAAGAAATCAAATGGGTGTCTAGTATGGCCAGTTTGCATGAGGTCTGAAGTCTCCAGAGCCTTCCCCGTAAACATTTAGCTTGGATATCTGTTATCAACTCCAAAAGGTACATACCAAGACTGGTTTCCTGGAGCTCAATTTCAGCAGAGCTCTATTTCCAAATGGGAAGCGAAACAAGTTTTTAGGCATTTATGTCTTCTGGGAAGCTGCCAGTCTGTTGGTGGCACTACCAGGCTAGAAGAATTTAGCCTTTATTCAGGCACCTATATTGGGGTAGAAAGTTTTTGGGGAAAATAAAGCAGGACCGTGATTGAAGGATTAAAAACTCAGGTACATTGTACATAATTCTCGAATCTACTAAGCCAGTATCACAAAACAACTGACCTCAAAATAAAATATATTCAAACACTGCACTTGCTGTATGAGGCTGTGGCCACAGTTCTTTTTAGCATTCAGTGTTGGGTGGACAACACTGGTTTTGCCTTGCAAACACCAAGTAGTCACGTTCTATTTTGTGATAATACATCAGTAAAAATGAGATCCAAAGTAAAGGAGTCCCCAGAATTAAACAGTCAGAATAATTTGGATTACTGTTTTTTTTTAAAAAGTGTTTGGGTTTTGAGTTCCAGAAGTAACCAATAGCCTGTTTAACAAGAGACAGGAGACAACAGATCTCATGGCCTTTTCCCCACCCTAACAGTAAGCATCCTCAAATAGAGAACTGTCAGATGTACTCAAAATTAATCCTCATCTTAAACAAATACCCTTTGTTTATTGACAAGTAGGCTCTTCTCTTGTTTGTGTATACACACCAGTGTTTGGCATGAGGCAGAGAAGCAGAAAGGGATAAGGATGACCACAAAGACCATTTTTTTCTTTTCCCATAACACAGACCCTTTGTGCAAAGTAAATGCCAACTGTAACAAGAGTTGTAATCACAGTTTGCTTGCAAACTCCCTTCTTCCCCCTTCCTCCCCCAGACCTCTTGGGGTTCAAAGGCAAGCTGCAATATAGGTAGCTTTAGCTGTGTTTATCTGAAGAGACTCCAAAAGGACTGAAGTACTTTCCCATTAAAAGGAGCCCAGATATTTGGATGGAAGAAAAGGGCAGTTTGGCAGGGTACAGATTTACCCTGTGCGCCTCGGGCCTGGCACCTCCCATGCATTACTAAATGGAAAGAACATTTTTCTGTTTGTGTCCTCATATTAATTCAAATCAGTAATGAAGTTGGGAGCATCACAAGGTTTTAGCGGTATATGGGATTAGACTAGGCTTAGATAACTGAATAAATGAATAGACTTAATTAGCTCTCCTGAAAGAAATTATTATACAGTACTCATTTCCAACTCTCATATGAACCCCAAAGAGTTCTAGAAATGCATTAATTCCTTGAATAATAGATCTTATATTTTTGCATACCTACTGCAATTATGATGGATAATGAGATTTTAATTAATCAGACCCAGATTTTTTAATGCTGTTGAAGAATGTAGATACATTAGGGACCTATTTATTTTGTAAATCTTGGAGAAAATAAAGAAAAAGAGCAGAAGGCAAGAATAATAACAAGAAATTTTTATGTTAAGCTAACCTATATCTAAGAGGCTTCTTAGTAACATCCACCCTGCAAACATCCCTATCTTGAATATGAACTCTGTAAACTGTCAAATTCTGGTCAAGGTATTATTATTAGTTCCTCTCTAAAGGCAAAATACAGTTATTTAATATTATGCCACCTGGAATACACTCTTGGTTTTAAGCAAATAAGTTCTTTCCTACTGTAATTTGAATGCTTTATGTACAAAGATTATTTTTTTGCTCATATATTCTACGCTTCCAGGTACTTATGAGTGAAAGCCACTTGTTATTATTAACATGGCAAAGCAGCCATTAAACCTTTCTCTCATGTGTTTCAATTTTTTTTCCAAACCCTTCAGAGGAGATAGCTAAAGATCTCTCTCATGCAAAGGTAATGGCATTGCAGTTGTCATTAATTATAAATCAGTTTCTAATATGACTGAGAGCGCAAAGATTGTAGGGGGTCTCGTTAACATAAGATTAAAATTTCCTTGAAGTGTAATTATTTTGCAAGAGAGTCTTGGGCTGGGTTTATGTACTGCATCTCTGCACCTAATACATTGGCAAGAGAGATTTTGTTCATCATGGGGAGAGTATCACTGCACACCACTTCCCTTGGAGACACTCTAGGACTTGGAAGGAAAAACCTGAAGGAGAGGGGACTTTAGATTTTAGTTCCAGACTTCTAACAGGTTGTCTTTCTTTTTAGCTCCTTTTTGATAAAAATAAAGTTGTTGCTAGAGATGGCTGAGCAAGTGAAGAGAACACCTTAGCAGTGCAAGGTCAACCTTGGGTGTGTTTAGAATGGAGAAAAATGTAGTGCTTCCAGTTTAAACTAAATTGAATTTTAAGTCTTAATGTGAAACTTAGAGGTTTCAAACTTTTTTCCCTTCTTCAGTGAACCTCGCTGGATTTGATGTGCTAAATAGGTTTGGATTTCCCCTCCCTTCTTCTTCCTTAAAAGAACTCTGAACCATTTCCTCTGAAAAGCCACTTTTCTTGGAAAAAATCAGGTCAAAAGAAACTTTTTATTAAACCTAGCAATTGGCAGTAGCATATTCAGGCTTCTTTTCCCTCTGTTTGAATTGTTAACCATTGCACTGAAAAATGTAATCCTTGCTGAGTCACAGAGAGGGGAAGGGGGTAGCAGATCCCTCCACAGCTATGGCACAGCTGCAGGAGTCTGATCTCAAAGTCTGAATTTACAGAAGCAGTTAAGGTGCAGAAGTCCCTTCTGGCTCAAGGAATTAGGAAACTAGGTACTTTCAGCCTAGAGGGGATTTTCCAATCTGTACCTCTGAATTCATGCATAACTAAAAATCTGGGCCCTATCTATGAGTTCCTCGTAGAAGCCAGCCAGATGTGTTCTCCTTGACATTTCTTTGGGGAAAGCTTAAGTTAAAGAAAAGATTTTCTTCCATTCTTCATTTCCACAGAATTAAGCCAGCTCCTAGTGGGACTGAGCAGCTCCCTGGTTTGAAAAGCAACCACCAAGCCTTGCGCTGCTGTCAGCTTTCCCAGGCTGATCTGCATTGCTTCTGTTTGGAAGCTATTGTGTCCCATGTCAGAAAGCTCGTTTTAACAGAGCGCCAAAACAACAGGGATACAGAGGATGCTAAATGCCATCTGACCCAGAGAAACTGAGGACACAGTGGTCAAATAGTGCTAGGAAATTTTGTTCTGTATTTGCAGAAATAGTAATCTTAAGAGAAAAAGGGACCTGTCTCAAGAAAATGCGTGGTTTTGCTCAGGTCTCTATGGGAAGAAACCTGCCATTTATTATTAGCATCAGTGCTGCCGCAACCCACCTTGTTAATTCAAAGCTTCATTTATAAGCTGCTTTGATATCTTGCACTTTGAGTTCTGAAATGCTTTTTTGTGCAGTTTCCCCCATCCCCCAAATTTGGTTGCCCTCCCTACCACCAATCTAAATTCGCTTTTATGTGCTAGGAAAACACACACACACACAAAAGTGTGAATTTGCCACTTCTGAACATCTTGTCCTCTTAATTTGTACAGTGCTGGTTGGTTTAGCACAGAAACAGTACTAGAAGCAGAACAAATTTAGCTGCAAGGCAGGGAGGGGGACAGTAGAGCCAGAGAGGGGGACAGCCATGGTGTTGCCCTGCAAGCAGGTTTCATCATGCCCCTGCCCTCCTCCTGCAACCTTCCCTTTGCCAACTGCACACATTCAGGCTGGAAATGCTTCTGCATCATTTTCTCTTCCTCCCTTCTTCCCGCTTTCCTCATAAATTTGCCTTTCTTCAAATTAGCCTTATTTTAGGGTATTTCAGGCACCCCCTCCTCCTTCCAGCTCTGGATTCCCTGGATGCCACACGTCCTCTCAGGGTCTCATGCCCTCCTTTGGCACCCTGTGCCCTCCCCTCTCAGCCCATCCTCTCTGTTCCCCTGACCTGCTTCTCCTTGAGCACAGCTCCTTCGCTCATCCGCTTCCTGCCACTTTCCACCTCTTCCTCTCCCTGCCACCTGGATTCCTCTCCCCTTCCCATTTATCAGCTCCATTGCAGTTGTCTCCTCAGAGTCCTCCACTTCTCCCTTGCTAAGCATTGCTCAGGCTCTAAAAGGAGACAGCCAAGGAAGTCACTGAGCCTTAAGACCATCATTATTGAGAATATATAATTATTATATATGCCAGAGCCACTCAGGAAAAAAGTCAGGGATTGAGGTGAAATGTAAAACTAAGTGAAAGCAGAGAGCAAATATCTTTGTGCATCTGGGTCTAAAGGGTACACAGAGGAGCCCTGGCAAGCTGCTCTCTCTGCAACATCCAGGCAGCTTGGAAAAAACCAGTAGCAGCAAATCCATAAGTTAACCCAGGCAAATTCTTGAACCAATCAATTTTAGCCAGTATTTTGGTTGGAAAAAATAGGAAGTTTTCCTCTTTTGAGATAAATAGGGCAACTGGAAATCAGATTCTGTTATTTCAGAATATCAACATTTTATTTGGCAACATAATGACTTGATAGCTTTTGAAAAGGGGAGAGGGAATGGCCAGCTTAATCTTCACTGCATTTATTTTATGTAACAACTTCCTCAGCTGAGATGAAGACAGAAATGGACAGATGAGTTATTAGCCCAAGAGAGTCAAGTCTCCTTGCATTTATGGAATAGAAATGGGCATGTAAACCATGATAAGTGGTTACCCTCACTCAGCAATTTAACAATGGCTACAAGAGAAAACAGCTCAGAATCTGCACTGCTGAAAGCATTTTGCACTATTTGATGATCAGCATCAAAATTTGGGGTGTTTAATCTCTTTTCTTAGAGTGAGAACCTGCCTGTTCTTTGGGGTCTGTGGAAAGGCAAGGATTGCTGCACTGGTATCAGCAAATAAATAGGTTAATTTAGCACCAGCACAGCCTCCGTGCCAGTGTGGGATAGGTGTTGGAGCTGTGATGCCAGTGCAGCCCGTCGGCCGGGGCTCCCTCTAGGAGATTTTTCCATAAACTTAACAGAACAGCTGAAGACTGTCAAAGGAAGACTGCATCAAACAAAGGAAAAATGACTTTTGATGGCATGGCTGATGGCTGTCCAGAACAACCCAAACAGGCACAGCCAGAAACCCTGCATTTCACTAGCACAATTATGGCCTAATGAATTAGTGCAAGTACCAGGCATATACTATTAATACCATTTCTGAGTCTGTCTAAAACCATATACATTCTGTCTGTACATGCTATGGAAAGCAGAGTTATGAGAGAACAAATGCATTTGTGTGATTAGCCTTCTCTCATGGCAGTGAACAGTACTGAGCTTGCAACAAATGCATTTTCTTTTTATGCACCTGTGTGAATAACAGCCCCCAGCTACAATGCCACCCCAACCATTCCTTGCTGCAGCCATTTCTGCAAGAGCTGGAAGAGTCCCTCCCTGAAACAAGTCCAGCATGTGGGCAATAGGGTTTTTTTGCCAAGTACCATAAAGTATATTCTATTCAATGGTGGCAAAATAGTGTCTATCCAGAGATCTCTGTTACTGCTTAGAGAGAGGTTGTACATAATTGTTGACATGCTTGTTCATTTTTGTAAACCTGACCTCTTGGTCAGTCTCTCCTTTTCCTTCTAGGAGATGCATCAATGTCTTCTGGCCCCACCAACCTCATGCAGATGGGTAAGAAGATTAGCCTACCAGCTAAAAGCATTTGCTCATCTGTCACATGAGACCTGCTCCAGAAATTTCTGTCCCAAATCACAGCTCCTGCCAAGCCATGTCCCCTCATAATCCTCACTTTCAGGCATCTTTTCAACCACAAGGAAACAGTTAATGACCTACTGCTACATGATAGAACATGAATGATACTGAATAACCCAGGTATAGGACTACTGGTTTATAGCAGATTGATGTCATAATATCATTTTTAAAATTTTATCTATGTAGAGAAATAAACATATGCACAGACCTTGTTTACTTCACTCTTTAACAAACATGACACAATTTTTACTGTGTAACAGAATGTCTCTTAAATATTATAAGTTTCAGTGCTTTGTAATTGTATTTCAATAGGCACAAGAAGTATTTCACTGTACAGTGAATGCATTTCATTAAATAGTATAAATTTACACTCTGTTGTAAATGAATGTTCATTTCACATTGTAATTTTTTTTACTGCAGAATGTTGCCATTTTAGTATTCACTGTAATCACTCCACTGTGTTGCAAGCAAATGTCATTTATATGATATGTAAAAATTCAGAGAATTCAATTTAAGGGATCTCAGTATGAAGTACAAATACATGCAAGCCACGTAACACAAATAAACTTACTCCAGATGGTGGCTTATAGCAGATAAAAATCAAATCTCGCCATCCTAAGAAATTAAATTCCCAGTACAAATATAGGCAATTCAGTACAGTTTCTGCTGACCAAAATGGCCAGAAAATTAGCACCAATCCAAATATAATAAATGTAATGAAGTTTTTGCCACTAATAAGAGACCAAACGTTATGTTTTCTAGATGGTTTAACAGCTTTTCTGTCTGAATCTTTTTCAGAATCAACAGAGATTCTCCCAGCTATCTGCCCCAGAAAATATTTTACATGTAAATATCTAGAAACAGAAAACTATTGATACAATAAAACAAATTATTTGAAAAGCAACAACACTTTATTTGCTCCTCTACCATTACAGCTGCCTGGAGTACTTACAGTACAGCCCAAGAGCATTAACAAACAGCCAAGCTATTTCTTCTCTGTTGATAGCCACCTTATTGCTTTCAGCAGCTAGCAAATTAAACCTTCAAAATAATTCTCATGTGCACTGACTGTAAAGTGAATTTAAATTAAAGTAATACATTACAAGAAAAGTGAGTACCTAGCCAGAGTTCTCAGCAGCCTCTTTCTTCTTCCAAAACCATCCTCAATGCACACAAATATAGTTACACAGTTCACACCTGCCAACATACATCTGCACATACCATATGGTGCAGGACACACCTTATCCCAGCACTCACACACATATGTATTTGCAAACACCTCCTGCCACTGGGAGACAGATGAGTCCAGCTAAGTGCCGCTTAAACCAAACAAGAAATGCCTTACTGCCCATTTCTCCTGTCAGGCACCCACATGTCCACCCCAAGGGCAGGTCAGAGCACAGAGCAAGCTTTAAAATGGCAATATTCACCCCAGCCACGCTAAGCAGATGAAGGCCTCTAACTGTACCTTTGCAGATGGACGTGAAGCCAAAGAAATTAAGTTACTCACTCAATGTCACAGAACAAACCTTCAACAAGGCAAAGACTTGAAGAGAAATCTTGCATAGCCTCACTGGTATCCTTCTCCTTATATGTATCTATAGATAGTTCCCAAGCTTAAGGTTTGGACCTAGGAGCAGTCTGCGAGGCCGTCTCATGCCTTTCACTCGCTGGCTGCAGCGCAGAGCTAAAAATTACACTGAGATGGTTTTAATTGCTCTGTTTTCCTGAGGTGGTGCAAAAAGGATGGAGGTGAACTGATAGATCTGAAGCAAACTAAAATAGGCTATGGCCTGAAATGCAGTTTTTTACTCTGAGGCTGCTGGAGAGATCCAAGCCTCAGAGATTCTGAGCGTTCTGAAGTGATTAACCTGAATTACATTTCTGAGAGGCAGTTATTCTGATGGAAGTCAGCTTAAATGAGAATTAGGGAACCCGCTTAGTAGCAAATTATAAATTAAATAATAATTATTTGAAATCCTATGCCTTTTGCTTCTGGGCACATATAGCTCAGTTTCAACTTCTGCACCTGTTGCTTGAAGATTTTAGGTTCGACTCAAGAACAATCCAAAAAATCTCAGCTCTTATTCTGGATCAAATTCAAGTTAAAGTCAGCTATCTGCAAGTAACCCCCTGCAAGCATCTCAACAGGATCATCATAGCAGCAATGTCTCTTTAAGTCAGGCACTCAGCAGAATCAGGTTGGGAAATGGATATAAGAAGATTTAAATAGGCAGCAAACCTGACTCTATCAACGCTGTGAAACCCAACAAACATACAGCATGGACCAGGAGGGAAAGTCAGCAGCAGAATGAGAGCAGCCCTTCTCATGGTAGGTATTGTTCTTCCACAGGACCACAGAAATACCAAGAGACATTTTCTTGCGTGGCTGCCCAGCTCCTTGCAGAGCAAGGTGAACACCATTAGGTCTGCTACACAGCACACAGATGCAAGGAGGCTCTACAAAACAGACCCAGAGCCATTCAGTAGTTCACTGGGGACAGATAGACAACCTACAAGTCCCGAGACCCTACCTGCTAGCAGACAGCTGCCTGCTCTGTTTCTCCAGATGTTTTCAATGAAGTTTGTGCTGGCTGGTGACACCCAGCTGGGAAAGCTCAGGGGTCTTCCACCTCGGCTGTTTCAAGATGTTATGCCTAGTGCACTGGCACCAACTCTGTGTCTGCAGTAAAAGCCAGCTACTCTAACACTCTATTACCAATGCTCACAGCTTTCCCACCCTGCAAAAGCACGTCTCACCTCCTCCTCATTTACTTCCCAACTGACCATGGCTTCAATTATCAGCTCTTTTGCTTTGAGAGGCACAGGGTAACTAGCAAGCTTTCTTCTGTAACTTCAGACACTTCAGAGGACTGGAATTTAGCACTGCAAACCTTAACAAAACCAAGTCTGGCTTAATTCATTTTTAATATCCCCTCAATGTCAAATAAGTAATTCCTTCATCACAGCCAATACACAAGCCCTAAAGACTCCCTTTCACACAACGTTGTATGTCATGATTCTCCTTATGCAGTAACACAAATAAAGCACCCATTTCTTTTATTACTCTGTGCAATGCAGATTTGGTTATCAAAATCTGTTCTAAACATTCTTGAGAAACGTCTGGCAACTCCTGGCATTAGCACATAGCTCCTCTTGGATTACTCCTCAGCATTGCAAAGCCACCCATGCTGTTGCTTGGTACAAGATTGGATTTACTGACATTGCATTTCCTGATTCAGCCTTCTAGGTTGGAAGGTTCCTTCCCTTGGAAGCCTGTCAGTTCGCATGGGTCCATCATCAGAGCAGTTTAGGTACCCTTTTATAGGAAGAGACCAATATTGCTGGATGAGAACTGTGTTATCTGCACTGCAGGTCACCGAGTACTCTGTGTTTGCTGCTAATTAAATTCACTGTTGGAAGCTCCTTACATCTCCACATGATATGTAACTGCAGAGCTGGATGTTGCCCCTAATTGCTTTTTGTAACAAGGTTATAAAAGTCATAGCGTTATGTCCAGATATGGCAGTGCCCTGACAACAGTACATGATCATAGATGACATTAATACCACACTGAATTGTACTAAAATTGTATATTAATGAGGAAGTTTCAGTCCTCTCAGTATGTTCTTATTTTAGACCTGTATTTTCACAGGAAGGTTAAGGAGTATTAAAGTAAAACTCAGAGTAAAGTTTGGGGTTATCCATATGAGGTGGTAAATTTAAGACACAAGATAGTCTATATGAGCAATATTATTAATTGCCAGCTTGCAAGATCTCTCTAATAGCATAACACCCTTTGTTTTTTCAACCTAACATTCAAGCAACCAGAGGGAATGAGTATGTACCAATGCAGCTTTGCTCGCGATCACTGATTACGTTACTTGACAAGGAGCTGTGTGTCTAGTGATCACTATATACAACGTGACTGGTTTCCTTTCCCCCCACCAAGAAGGAACTGCTGCACAGTTCAACATTTGAGCAAAATGGATGAGACGGACAGAGATGAAACTACACTAAACCATCCCAGACATGACAGGTTTTAGTCTCAACCATGAATGAACTAGGGAAAAAAGCAAGTTAACTGAGCCTGAAACAGGCCTCTTGACACCAACATTGTTGCTATTTCCATCTAAAAAACACATTCCTTGGGAACCTAACTCCTGCAGAAGCCTTCCCTGGGCACCATCTCCCATGCCACTGGGCAAAAAATTAAAATTAAGTCTCAGAAGATGATTCAGGCAGGACAAGAAGGAGAAAAGGGTTCCTAATATTTGTATTACCAATGAGGACATTCTGCCACTACCTGTACTTTTGCAGTCTCACCAGATATCAGAGGCAGAATTCATATGGGCAGGTTTTGATATGTGAACTGGAAGTCTGGGTTTGCTTTATGTAGGGATAGGTGCTACTAGATTATGAAGTATATGGCAATTGCCTAAAATCAGCCACGGAAATTATTCCTTAGGAGCATTTATTCCCACTTCTGAAAATAGAGCACCAGCTACTAGTGCAGATGGAGACATCTCCACTGCAGAGGGTACAAGTGACACACTGAATCATCCCTGCAAACCAAACCAACCCCACGTGGCACAGACTTGCCTAAGACCAATAGCAATTGATTATTAGCTAATTAATCAGTTAATCACATTCTGATATATATTTGGTCTCAAAAATGCTCACTAGTCCTACATATGTAACATGTTTACACTAACATTTTGGAAAGCTTAGCAGCTTCCAAGTTCTTTTATGTTTACATACAGCAGAGATCTCTAGCAAAATCTGATCAGGAAGCAGAGCGCAACAGACACCTGTACGAAAACAGTCTGAGAGCCAGGCAACTACGATCACTTTACACACAACTACTTGCTGCTATCTAATTATATTATTTATATATTGCTGAGTCAAGAACAAAATCTAATTTTGCCAAACATTTTAAGCAAAAAAATAAAGGACAGGGAGTCCCAAATGGCTTTTTACTTAGAGATGCCCTTATCCAAGACCTTGGCAATAAAACATTTTAGCACTTTCCAACAGCCAGATCTCAACAGAATTGACACCATCAGCAAACAGTGTATCTCTAACTAAAAAGCACCACTGAACAAAGCTTGCCTTACTCAGGAGCCATACCTCGCACAACGTTACATCAAGTTTTTCAGCTTACAGACAGAAGAAAAGATTAGGTTCTCCTGTCTACCTTTGCATCTTTCACAGTCCTTTACAATTCCACCAGGAATACAGGTAGGACTTCAATGGCTTTGGTTTGTCTGAAGCATATTTCCAAATATGACATTCAGTCTCAATCTGATCATGAGAGCAAGGCAAAGGGGGGGAACATTCACACAACTCATGGCTTCCGTTTCAAATCCATGGCAGAAACCTGTTAAATGATTTCTCAGATGGCAAAAAGAAAGCCCTGGGGGATCAAGGCATTATTTGTTGTTCTGTGCTTGGAACATCCGAGATTTCCCTGTAATGGAAGAGACGACCATTGGGAACTGCAGATGTTCCCAGCAGCATCTCTCTGCAGCAGCAAAGGCAGTCCCTTCTGGCAGCTCCCAGCGTGACAGCTGTGTCACAGGGGCCTCAATGACACTAAAGCATTAAGGTCCCAGTTGAGCTGTGCTGGTGTTCACCAGTTGATGAAGGGGGTAATAATACCCAGCTGTATATTCATATTCTTACAACATAGTTGTAAAAACTCTAGGCATTAGACTAAAACAGTAGCTTAGCACCATTTCTTAGACCACTACTGGTTTTGTAGCATATTATACAAGATAATAATTGCTTGTAAATCCTGTGCAATAAAGACTTTATGTTATGGCTTTTATCAGTGACATGTCTGGCTCTGACATGATGGGCACTGTGCAGATAGGAAGATAGAGCATCTCCGTTTCAAGAGTGTCTATAAATAAAATTTTGCTGGGGACAAATAACATTCAATATCACACATTCTTAAATTTGCTTACTGGCAGTAACAACAACAAGAACAGTGAGAAAGATTTCAGCATGTACATTATGTAAAGAATCATATGAGAATGGTGTTAGAGGGCTGCAGAAAGTTCAGCAGACCAGCATTACAGAAGTTGGTGGGAACACGTTTACTGAGCTGGCTCCTGATTCTTATTTGCAATTCAAGGAGTCTGTGATTGATCAGACCATTGTTTCTTCACCTCTGACTAAAGTCTTTTCCACCCTCAGGGAAATACCAAAGAACAATTAGTGAATACTGCACTTAAGGTATAAACCTGTGGCATTTGGTGGATATTTTAACCAGTGCTGGCATTTTATTTAATGATATCACATAAAGAATTATACAGCCTTATTTACCTCACATTATTCCAATCAGCAGCAATTGCAGTCTGAGTCTCAGGTTGAAGATTATATTTGCAAATTAGATTTTGAGGGATGGGGGAGCTAAATCTGTTAGTTCATGGTTTGATCAAAAGTTTGAAAGCTAGTCTTATAGCGAAAAGGGTGAAATCTTGGCTGCAAAGTCAACACGAGCCTCATCCAAAATTTCTCACAGCTCTTTTAGTAGCATAAATGTTTCAGGCTAGTACATCTGGGTCTCTGAAACAGTGGCAGCAGTATTTCAAATATTCTCAAAGCCAGCTACTTGGATGGGCTTGAATTGATGACAATAATTGTGAAGATTAGCTTCACAGGCCAAATAGAAACAAGCCAGGGCCACGCAGGCAGGCTTAGTTCTCTCACAGGAAACACGTGAGCAAAGCAGGATGCCAGGAGTCCAAAGAGGAAAAGCTGGAGGGCTTATCAGCACATGTGCTGAGTGGCAGAAAATTAACAGTTTTGATGCTGTAGCTCCTCCAAAACACGTATCACTGAATACATAAAGGCAAAGAATAGAAAGAATAGAAATCAGAGCAAAACCAGAAAATATCTGGCATGTTTTGGACACCAAATAATCAATATTTGTTCCACAAGTTGTAGCTGCTGAACCAGAATTTCATTTAGGCCACAGGAGACACCACAAGGGATGTAACAAGCAGCATTTGGCAAAGCAGCACATACCAGACCTTTCACATCAACGGGATTCTCCAAACACACCAATTAAGGCAGGTCATGAAATGGCAAGACACCAGCTGCTAGCATTTACTTTTTTCTTGTTACATTTCTAAAACCAACTTTTTCTTAAGACGAATCTGGCCGAATTTAGATACAATGCTGCCTCTTGCTCCAACCATTTTAATCAATTTGATAAGCAAGCCAGATTGCATGCCAATGCTTCCAACAATTAACTTGCAAGAAATCCTGTGATGAACCTTAGTCTCTTTTCACACTGATTTTATTATACTCACAGATCTTTACACTTGTTCATCTACAATTTGAAAATAAAACACTGCCAGGCTAGCAGACAAATCAATGACCTAAATGTTCCAGAAAATGAAATGCTATATGCCTTAGCTGTCCTGCAAGGTTTGCAGAAGCAGGAAGAAGTATCACCAAATAACTTGAATTCAATAATTCCGCAGAAGCACCAGTTGCCCTAACCTTAGGAAATTCTGATGCAGCTAGTAAGGGAAAATACATCTCTCTGGCAGTTAACTACAAAAGGAGAAAGTGGGATGCTTAGGAAAAAGAAAACACTGAAAGAAGATTAATACACTGGAAGATATATATGAAGAGAAGGGACAGAAGATTTTTTTCTCTGCCAAGCAGTTCCCAGGGCCAGGGGGTTACAGATCCATCCTGTGCTAACACTTCTTTCTGCTTTGATCTCAACCACTTTTATTTTTTTATTTATTTTAAATACTGACTTTGAAGTTGTCCGTTATGGGAATGAAATAAAAGGATGCATTAAAAAACATCTCTTGATTAGCCACTTGGTCTGACCAGCTGAGCTTCTTCTAAAGTTATGCATAAGAAGCTAAGCAGGCCCTCAAGTACAGGATGCTCTCTCCTTAACTGGAGCCAGATCAAATCATTGTCTTCCTACTGGAGGATGCAGTCTTGAAACCCTGCTGCTGAAATGGGGCTTTGATAATACCTTGTGGAAAATTGGCAAGAGCAACCATTTAATGTCACATTTCTGCTTTTACTGTACAGCTCTTATTACTTTATATGCATTAAAAATGCATGGCTACTTATAAATCTTTGATTACACGACACACTAGACCTGTTACATTTTTCACCTCCCTGCCAGGATAAAATCTACAGAATGCATATATGCCATACAGGACATAGGATACTTCACAAATTTGAACACAGGCATTCATTCAAAGGAGAGCAGCAGCTGTTCCCATGAGCAGTACCAAAAACAGGAAGGCAGAATTTGTCCTTTTTAGCAAATAATTATCTTGGAACTGTGAGAGACAGCCTCAGTGTTACATGGTGGTGTGCTTGGAGGCTGAGGTGCCCTTTTTCTCTTTTCGTTGTCCCTCCTCTCATGTTCCCGCTACGAGAGGCAACATGACCAGAGACTCTTACCAGATGAGCTGGTATGATTACTGTTTTACAGCTAGAGGCAAGAAAAATACCCCATGAAAGAGACATACCTGACAGGATAGCTGAGTTTCCTAAAAAAGTGAAACAGTAGCCTACAAACCTACCTAGCAGGTGGAAAGAATCACTCATAAAAGATGCATAGCAGCTACTGAGTACATTCATTGATCCAACCTCCTACTGAGAGCTACTCTTGACAAAGCCGTCAATATATTGCCCTATTCACAAGCATTCTCCTTACCTACCCTTCAACCCTACTTTTCACATCTTCTGCTGATGCAACCCCACTTCCATGTAGCCATCACAGTTCTGTGCTGTTCCTCTTGTCCCCCAGTCCCCTGCAATGAAGCACTACCATCAAAACACCTCCTAGGCAGCCTGATTAAACTTGGTTTGGAGACAAGAGCACACCTGGGGAACGTCTTTACTCCCTGGGAAATGAAAGGTGCAAAACACCCCCAAGGCCCATGAAGCTATAGAGGCACCCTAAAAAACACAGTTTGATAAGCTGAGAAAGCAAGGCACTTAACAAGAGGAATGCTAAGACAAAAATAAGTATCAACATACGAAGCAAAGATGTTGGAGGTACACGTCACACTGCCTGAAAGAGATCCCACTGTAATTCTTGCCATGCCACCCACTTTCTTGAGACCTACTTACTTATATATAGTTGTGCTATCTTCCAGTTCAAAGTCGATTTCGGAAGAGGGAGGTTATTTCTCTGCCCATACTTGTTTTTTCCAACAGAAGCAGTTTGAGTGGATTTGGGAGTCTGAAATCACAAGACAAAAAAACCCACCGTGACCTGAAGGAAGTGGTAGGGAAGAACTTCTTCAATCACTCAGGTGGTGGTGAAATGAGATTTGCACCTGGGCCTATTACCCAGCCTGCAGCAGGTCCTGGTAGAAATGCCCCACTCTGCTCTTAACCCTTGCAGAACCAGCATAGCACTCTCCCAGACCCGCTTGATGCCACCTATAGTCTCCTTGCTGATTGCTTTACCACACGCACATACTGCTGCGTTTCATGCTTTGAAATGATCTCTTAGTGCTTAGGTACTGTGCAGATTACAGCTAGCAAGCTCTACTATTTTTCAGCTTCCTTTCATTTTCAAGCTAGTATCAGGACAGCTGCTCTTTGGAACTGCCTGTTCCATGCATCAGATTATGAAGAAAATGTGTTATCTCCATGAGGGCTGACACAGCTATTTTCTCCATTTATACTTACTGATTTTTTGTCCCCTGATATAGTGCATTATATGAGCTGCTCTCTCAGTTTCATTTTTTTTTACAGCCATGTTTTAATATCCTTTAGAAAATACATGCATTATTTAGCGTACTGCAGAGTGAGGATAGGCCAGGTGTGAATCATTTTACATTGCAGGAAAACAAGTTCTCTTTTCTGTGTAACTATCAAATCGCTTCTACAGAGAGGGTTTCTCTACAGGAAGGCTACAACACTCATAGAATCATAGAACAGTTTGGGTTGGAAGGGACCTTTATAGATCATCTAGTCCAACCCCCCTGCAATAAGCAGGGTCATCTTCAACTGGATCACGTTGCTCAGAGCCATATCCAGCCTGACCTTGGATGTTTCCAGAGATGAGGCATCTATCACCTGCGGGGAATCTGTGCCAGTGTTTCACCACCCTCCTTGTAAAAAACTTCTTCCTTATATCTAGTCTAAATCTGCCCTTTTTTAGTTTAAAACCATTACCCCTTTTACTATCACAACTGGCCCTTCTAAAATGTTTGTCTCCATCTTTCTTATAAGCCCCCTTTAAGTAGTGAAAGGCCAAAATAAGGTTTCCCAGGAGCCTTCTCTTCTCCAGGCTGAACAAACCCAACTCTCTCAGCCTTTCCTCATAGGAGAGGTGCTCCAGCCCTCTGATCATCTTTGTGGCCTTCCTCTGGACCAGCTCCAACAGGCCCATGTCTTTCCTGCACTGAGGATGCCAGAGCTGGATGCAGTACTCCAGGTGGGGTCTCACCAGAGCAGAGGGGCAGAATCACCTCCCTCAACTTGCTGGCCACACTTCTTTTGATGCAGCCCAGGATACAGATGTCTTTCTGGGCTGAGAGCGCACATTGCTGACTCAAATCCAGCTTTTCATCCACCAGTACCCTCAAGTCCTTCTCAGCAGGGCTGCTCTCAGTCCCTTCATCCCTCAGCCTGTATTGATACCAGGGATTGCCCCGACCCAGGTTGGCCTTGGCAAAAGTTGGTTGGCCAAGGCAACTTGGCCTTGTTGAATCTCATGAGGTTCACACAGGCCCGCTTCTCAAGCTTGTCCAGGTCCCTCTGGGTGACACCCTGTCCCTCAGGCATGCGTGCACCACTGCACACTCAGGCTGGTGTTGTCTGCAAACTTGCTGAGGGTGCACTGAATCCCCTGTCTGGCATTGATGGAGATATTGAACAGTATTGGTCCCAGTACAGACCCTCAAGGGACACCAGTTAACTTATGCCACTCAATAAATATTCAAATGTCACTACACTACAATTTCCTCTGAAAGGCAGAGTACTCAGAAACAGGGGCTACCCAAGGTTAGGGGGAAGCGTCCTATGTGAAGCTTGGCTTCAGAGCTGAATACTGAGAAAAGGAAAAGCTTTGCTTCCAGTCCCAACATTATCTGAGGAATATCAGTTATCAAAGAGGGAGAAATGCACAATTTTACCAGGAGTGATAACATGCTTTAAAGTGACAAATACTTCTTTTTTTGGACTTGGTGAAACATAGCAGATAGATACAGAAACCATTTGAAAGGTAGGCGACACTATGCAATATTACCACGCAGGCACAGTATCACTCCCCCTGTGTCAAATTCTGAAATTCACCTTAGATAACCGTTCTTTTTCACCAGGGCATTGAAATTTTCCCCTTAAAAATCCACTTTTTCATGCTTTCCTTTCATTTTCTCTCCAATTAGCTTTTTCAATGGAGTTAAACTGGAGGCTAATCCCTTCGATTTGCGGGTTATCTACATAAGGGTACTTGAGAGAAATCAATTCAAACTAATTAAGGGTCCAGATTCAAGGCAGAGGAATCAACCTGGGTAAGTGCACCTTATGGGATACCTGTTGACCTGATACCAGCAGCCTGACCACAATTAAGCAGAGTTTGTTTCCACAGAGGACAGTGTAGGCCATGTGTGTAGGAAGCACCTGATTTGTCTGGGTGCATTAGCTACCAAACTTCCCCAAAACCTGCAACAGCACATTTCCCGTTACTGGGGAGGCCTCAACCGCACCCACTGGAGCTGGTCTTTGCAGACCACCCTGATACAAACAGCCCAACGACTGCCTCTGTTCCTGGGGAACTTGCTTTTCAGCATCTGCTCACAGCACCACTTCCCTGCTGGTGCTGAGCAATGAGGACAAAATGAACAGACTGCTCATGGATCCTGTCCTTCCCAAGTGAGTGCCTTTGCTGCCAGGTTACAAAACCACGCACCAGCTTGTGCCCTATTTTTGTCCCAGTATATCTGACTTCTCTGTATAGTAGTTAGGTTTGCACAAGTGGAGGACTGAGCCAGAGCTTGCACACAGTCTGGGCACCTAACTCACAGATGTAAGGCAAGGGGCTGAATCTCCTCTAGACAGGAAGGGAGCTGAACCCAAGTCCTCTACCTCCTTGAAAAAATACTGCCCACTAGGATATCTATAATTGGAAAGTATGACCTCCTCCATCTCCTTCAGCAAATAATAACAATTCCATGTAATAATTTTGTGTTGTAATAGGAAATTCAAAAAATGCCAACAACTGTTCATGCAAGACCTCCTAAAAATAGCTTTTGTGCTCTTAAAAATCAATAATCCAAAAATTAAATGGGAGGGTAATGTGATCCCCTTTGTGCAGCTGAGTCTGTTATATATGCAAGCACTTGTTGTCTTTTTTTTGTACCAGCATAAGCATATGGGATCAGACACAGATGAGGAATTCTGAACTTTTCTGCAGACAGATGAATGAATTCAAGCTGAAGTAGCAGCACAGACCTTGCACTAGCCAGTCCAAAAATAGTAAAGAAATCCCTTTTCTACATTTAGCACTGTGTGGAAAGGTTTATGTGATCATTGATGAGCTCCTAGGCTAGCTAAAGTTTTATAAGAGCTATATCTCTTTATTTCTATGGTCAAAAGGATGTTGAAGTTTTGAATATTAGCAAGATATTATCTCCATTTTTGCTTGCATTGTATTCAGCAAGGCTGGCTCCACTAAACAGCACATAAATCTTAACTGTCTGTAATCTGCAATAGAAAGATCTTTTTGGAAAAAGGTCTCTTGGCAGACTATTATCCATTTTGTACCACTTTTTCTTACCTTGTTCTGTGGATTTTTCCTCCCACCTCCCCCCCCAATATAACTATTAGATTTAACATAAAGCTTAGTAATGTGAAATTTGAAAATTGATGTTTTTTTCCTATATCATTATGTGAATTTATTAGTAGTATATTATTGAGGTAAAGTGCTTGGAGTTTTTCCCCCCCCCCCCCCCCCCCCCAATCTTATTCTTGTGGCTGATATATAAGAGCACTGATACAATGTGGTTTTTCATTTTGGCAGCTTTTTAAAAATGGATTCCATAGCATGATCTGACCAGTGACAAATGACCCAGCACTTCCACTTGAATACTAACGTCGAATTATCTGGCTTCCTGGGGTCTGCTGGAGATGCAGTGAGAATTAAAAAAAAATTACTGCACAAGACCAGTGGTGACTGATGCAGGGTCTGCATGCTGAGCTTTTGACCTCAACCGTTTCTACAGTAACTGTGCAATGTATTGTGCTTTCTATTTTCAGACTCACATTGGAAGCCAATTAAATTAAAAGGCTATTCATTTCATTATATTTGTCTCCAGGACGCTCAAACAGAAATGCAAACTATTCCTGTTCAGGGTTTCCCGCATCAGAGAAACCAATATTGTACTGCTAATTTGTGATAACAATATAAACCAATATGCAATCTGCACTTATTTAAAAGACGTGCATAGGATGTACACTGAACTTACAAAACACTCATTAGGGAGATCATGAAATCAAATCTTTGGAAGGGCACTTGTTTCAAACCCTCAAGGCAGCTCTTTTTCTTGGTTTAATCAGATAGCTAATCATTGTAAGTCACACTTTCCAAGAGCCAGATTCATCAATACTGGGAAACATGGATTTGTAATACTGAACAGTAACAGTCTCAGGAAAGCTTGATGAAAATAAAAGCTGTAAAAAGGCGGTCCGTAAGCACTTTGCTACTTTAAAAAAGGCAATGGAGGAAATGCAAGGATATTTTCTACTATAAATAAAGCAAGAATCATTTGAGGACTGATCCACCAATTTGAACAATAAAGAAACATATTCCCAAATACGCTGTTCTCTTAAGAGCTGGCCTTATCTTCATCTCAGTGAGACCACAACATTTTGGTTAAATCACAGAAAGGAAATTGATGTGAAACGTTATTCTAGTGCCTGTATTTTTATTCTAAATTAAGCTTCTGGTGTAGTTCCCCATGTCACTTAGAGCAATAGTAATTTCTGATCTGGAGGAATGACCTTCACATTGAAGGGAAAAGAGAAGACTTGAACACCATCCTGCAGGATACAAAATAACAGCCTGCAACATGCCATTTGTAGATCATTTTTGCAGGCTAGCAGCCACAAATTGAAACTTGCCTATCATCAGTGGCAGATCAAATTTTAGGCTTTGATAATGGTCATGGTACCGAAGGCTTGTTGATAGAGTAGATGTGTGCTTATAATGGAGGCAGCAGCCTTCAGCGCGGTTTATCTAGACATGGCTGGCAGGATATAATAAGCTAAACGAGGTTGAAATGACAAAAATGTCTCCAGGCTTATGAAAACTGGGAACACTATTTCTAGGAAAACCTGGCAGTTTAGACAAAATTGACACACACTTAACTGCCTTTTCAGATAGATGAAATCATTCTGGGCCAGAATCATTCACCTGCAATACTGAAACTCATGGACCTTCCATCAGGGGTGAGCTTGAAGACAGTTCTCTGGGTTGAGAAAATGAACTTGCTTCCCCCCGATATGATTAAATTAGTTTTGTTTTCTTGCCACCCTTCCTCTCAATAAAATTTCACTCAGTTGTTGAAGTACAAGACAGTACTCAAGACAGAAAAATGTAAAGTGAGAAAAAGGTTTTTTAAAATGGCTTGGAAATAGAAGCAAATATGAAAATTTCATGAAGGTCACATAAGCATGTCTCACCATCCTCTACCACAATAACTAGAAGGCACTCAATAAAATGAAAGGGAACTGATTTAGAGATGACTGAAAGACAGGCTCTTTTCAAGGGTGTATTATTAGCCTGGGTATTTTATGCCACAAAGTAGCAAACAGATCAGCAGTTTAGCATGCTTCCAAAAAAGCATGAAAAAACACAAGGTACTGCAAACGAAAACACTTAGAGGGGCTTTTGTACGTACACACACCCCCCTATGTATTCACTATAGCAGGTGGAACAGCAGAAAGCCTGCTCTACACAATAAGGGCCAGAAATTCGGTGCAGGCACATTTTTCTATAAATTGCCCTGCTATAAAGTTTCTTGAACCATCTTCTGACAAGGTTGGAATGGGCCCTGCTAAAAGAGAAGATAATGAATTAGAAAATTCATAGGTCTGATACAGAGCCCCCAGTCTTTCTGTATCCTTTGTTGCTGCATTTCCTTGCTTTGAGATAGTTTTCCTTATTATTGGAATTTTCTTTGCAGAATATACCTTGAATTTGATGTAACAGTAACGGGGCAAAACTTTCTTATCCTACCCCAGTGTTGCAACTTCGATGACGAGGTCTCCAAGAAGGAAGCTCTGTCTTTGATCATTTATTTTTGTTAGGTTCTCTAAGTACAACAACCAGCCTCTAATAAAAACTTGAATAGCTTTTCAAAGCTTTTATCTTTCTGTATGACATCTTCCAAACTAAGCCTTTCCTGAATGTGAGTTTATTTGAAAAGATAGGAGAGGAAGAGTCCATCCTGGATTTTTCAATTAATTTTTCTTAAACAAAAACCCTCTTTTTAAAGACTAATTTTCTTTTTGAAAAAGAAGGTATTTTTGGTGATTAGAAAAACCAAGAGGGACAAACTATAAGTGGAACTTAGTGCTGCAAGGCAATTGTGGCCAAAGACTCAGCCAGATTTGAAGGAGGACTTGATTTTATAAAAGTCACAACATTCAGTTACAATAGCTAATGATAAAAAGAAGTATAATGAAAGGAAAGAAAACTTGTTTCATTTAAGGACTTAACAAACAAATGTTCAGAACAAGACCTGATTAGGACAGATTACCTCTTTTTTTTTCTTTTTATGAAGTGTTCTGCACAATCACTTCAGGCATGTTGTACTGTCCAGTGGTATGTGAAGACTTGAGATCTGGAAGTTTATTCCTGTGAAAGTAATAGGGAAAAAACACTTTTAAATGTGGAAAAGCATGTGACCAACCTGATGACTGTGGATGTTGACAGTGTTAGTGGATACTGTACTATGCACATACTCCATCACATTATTCTGCATTTGCATTTTGTTAGGACAGGAAATTAAGTACTTTTTGCACAAGTGCTGAAAAAAAGGAGAAAATGAAAAATAGATTTTATTTTCTCTGCAAACTTGAACATTTTTGAGGTGTAGCTCTTTCCAAAAATAAAAAGCATTATAAAGAAAACAATTTTTGGTGAAGAATAAATCAATGGGAGTTATTCCTGACGCACTCTGTATATTTGTTGAGTTTTTTTCCCCTGCTCCTCTCTTTCATCACTGCTGAATGGCTTGAAACTCACAGTATTATAGGGCTTGTATCATTGTTATCAAGATAATGTTAGCACATTTAGAGCAACTTCTTACACAAAATTAAGTTGGAGCAAATCTCTAGGTGTGCTCTTCTGCTCTCACCCTGACTTCCATTGCAGGAAAACCAAACCCAGGTGAAGAGGAGACCAACAGTGAGAAGCACACCTTCTCCATGGTTTATTACTTTCACAGAGAATGAGGTGGAGACCAGTTCTTTCCCTACATCCCTGAAAGATGCTCCACCACCTTTGTATATTTGTCATAAAGGCAACTGTGAACACCAGGAACTGAACTGCAGGATGAGGGGTAGCAATCAGGAGGATGATGTAAGATACATAAAAGCCATCAGGAGAGATGCACAAACAACATGGTAAACATATTCTGAAGGGCAATTATTCCTATGGATCCTTACCCCTACCAAAAAAAAAGCTTGAACACCCTTCCCACCTCCCTTTTATTCATTGAAAAATGGTACCTCCTTTTAGGGACTGTTGATTCACATACAATATACACAAGATGTTGCTGATAGAGAAAACCTATTTCTCACTAAGAGTAAATCCACCACCAATATTCAGTGACACAGAAGTAGGACATCTCTAAAATTAAGCCCTCTTTAAAGGAAAATTTAAAACAAAACAAAACCCAGAGTCACATCTTAAATAAAAACTTACTAAACAAAAACAACACAAAAAACCCCCAAATTAAAAAAACTCCATGAAACTTAAACCAGAAGCTTATAACAAGGCCCTTCTTAGTTAAAGTGATGGTGCTTTCCAAGGAAAGCTATGGAACAAAAGGAGTATCACTGCAGAAAAGATAATTTTGCTAGTTCATTTGTATAAATAGAGATTTAACCCACGAGGATCAGCTGTGTTCTGGCTTGCAATGTCAAATATGAAGCTCTTGGGTATTCAGATTCTGGGAGTTATGCAAAAAAAGTTTCAAAATTGAAAGGTATTTTAACTAAACCTTTTGTTTAAAGTCTCTCTCAAGTAAACCTAAGTGAATTAAATATAATTTTTCATGACTGATTAGAATGTACATTTGACCATCAGTTGCATCTCACATTCTGCTACCTACCAGCTGGAATATTGATGAGACTTTTTATAACTTAGTTACAGCCACCTTGTGGAAAAATTTAATCATATAAAATCTTATAATACAGATGCCCAAGTAAAACAATAACAGCTGCTGGCTTCTGGTCTTGTCACACTGCTTTACCCCTTTGCTTCTACCCATGCTATACAGTACACCCCTATTGCACAGAACAGTCTTTGAAGGATGCTATCTGCAGGGACAAACTGATTTTCTTCTGCCTAACATTCCAGATGCACAGCCCTCAAAGAGCAGCAGAGACACACAGCTTCATAGGCTCAGGTATGGATAGGAGGTAGGGTAGGAGCCCCCTGAGCAATGAGATTATCTGACAAAGCAGAGATTGTTTTTTTAATATTTTTTTTGGTGAACAGAGAAATTAATACTGAGAGGACAATACCAACCTATCTAACTGCTTGAAATGATTGTCCTTCTCAAACAAGACATCTGCAAGGCTCTGGCACAGGGCTGCACTCTCTAGTCAGAAAGCAGGACAAGCCTTATCTAAATAAAGCATTTGGACTTTCAAGATAAAATTGCTTAATGTGATCTTTGTTGTTGGCTCTGCAGCAAAACAATGGAAGATGAAGAAGCATTGAAAACAAACACAGCTCATCAACATACAACGCTTCTTACTGTGCAGCACATTCGCAAGTGCATCACATTCAAATGGTACCATTTATCTTTATAACCTTTTCTTGCTAGACTGAATTTCATTTCTTTCTTTGTCTGACCTCCAACTCCTCTGCCAGAGGTGGTACAGAAAATATGCAGCAGCAACGGGAAGGAGAGCAGAGGCAGAGAAAAGTATCAATTTATTCCACAGACTTTGTGACTAATCGCCTAGTAGCATCTCCTCAGAATTAATATAATCTTTGAAAGGTTCCCATATGTTTGAGGCTGACTGTGTGCATGTATGCTAATCAGCTTCAAATTATAATCAGGATATTAGAACACAACTTTGCACAGCAAACGGCTGAGAAGATCAGCAAATATTCATCAGTGAGAAGAAAACAGAGCTTTGGATGGGAGAATCTGATTCCCATCAACTTTTGGCTGATCAGCACGCAGCCCGAGGAGGAAAAGAGCCCTTGCAGTGGGAGCACTGAGGGCACTACGCTGATGGGACCTCTCCCTCCTGTCTGAGGAATGTAGTAGCCAGGCTGCATCTCTCCTCTCTCCCTTTAACAACAACCACAAAAAACTACCTGTAAGGCAGAATAGATGCTGTCTAGATAAAGTCCCCTTGTAACAGCTGGTGAGAGGATTTCTTTCTTTCCTGTGAACCCCCAGAATGAACCATACAAGTAGCCTCACATAGCAGCAAGGTGCTGAGCGATTCAGCTTTTCTGCTGAACAAGCTGGCATCAATCTGTATTCTCCCCCTCTAGGTTTCTCTTTCACAGGACTCCTGCAGCAACCCCAGCAGCACAGCCCATCATGCCACAGGCACACAATCACACAGATCGAGTGCACGCACTCTGCACACTGTCTGGGCTCTGTTTGCAGCAGCAGCTACATGCAGCCTCTCTCACATGACATAAGCAGAGTTGATGATGATGATAATTTAAAGCTTCACATCTCTTGCTCTTCACTAGCTCCCTTTCTTTGGTACATCCTGGAGGCCTCTGTGTAGGGAAGAGCAGGTGCAGAAGTAGCTAACAAGCTATTCATTAAGACTAGCTTGTGACAGAGATGACAAGCCAAATCACCCCCCTAAACTTCTGTTTCTCAGCATCCAGCTTTAAGGATCACTTTATTTGCAGCTAGAAAAATTACCTGCAGCGCTATTGCTGGGGAACTAAATCCTACAGTAACTTTCAGCTTCCATTTCAGCTACTCTACATTGAATATTCCCCCTGGAAATTCATAAAGCAGCTACATGGCCTGTTACATGTGTTATATAAAGACAATCAGAATGAGGTATTTGGGCAGTGACCTGCTTGATTTTATTTTTTGGCATTCTCTCCTTCCCACCCCCAATATACATTTGTGAAGCATGAAATACATTCACCCTTCCTGACTCAGTCCTATTCTTTTTCAATCCTGACAGAATACTTGAGGTTGGCAAGTGAACTGTGCTAGGCTGGGTCATGTTTTCAAATAAAGAAAAAAACCTCAAAACCCTGCAGTAGATTCATATAATTTTGGTTTCATAGCTGACAATCATTTTTCATCATTGTTTCAAGCATGAAAGATTTAGCAATGGCTGCATAGAACTTCAATGGCACAAACCTTTGATGTTCTGTCAAGCAGCTTTGCTTTTCTCGCTGTAATACACACTGCAGCCACAAATTACTCCCTGGCAATCCTAAATGAGGATTATTAGAAAAAGCTGAGGTTTAAACAGTTATTAAAAGTACCTTTGTATTTCAGCAACATGCAAACAAGCAATTGTGTTAAAAAAAAAAAAAAAAACAAAAAACAACGAAAACCCCGATTTTCTTATTTTAAAGTGCTACTGATTTTTGTCTCTCTCAACTTGATCTCTGGCTGGGCATTTTCACCTCAAATTCCAAGCAATCAAACTGTCATGAGCATCGCCTACTAAGAGAACACACTGAAACAAACAAAAAAAGAACATTAGCAATCTGCTTGTGAGCTGCAAATACACGCACAGAAGCTGAGCAGAGCACATGTTTTTCTGAAAGGCCAGTTGTGCTATTTGGAGTATGAACTCCACAGAAGAAAGCTACATGGCAATATAGAATTAGAATATAGAATTCTATTTTCTTTAAACTTCCACCTTCATGAATGGATGTACCATCAATTTCACCATGAATTAAAAAAAAGCAAAGCTAAGTACTCTGAATTCAGGACAATTTTTTGCCCTGGCTTGAGCTCTGTGGGGCTGTCCAGAGATTTCTTGTGGACGCCAATTTAAACCGAACAGGTAAAATGCAACTGACCTGTCACCACAAAAGTCGGTGCTTAAAAATTCACATCTTGTCCAGCAAAGTCTTTCACCTAAACAATGTGCACTCTTACTATTATATTTTTTTTGACTTGCAGTTCTACTTCATCAACAGCATCTACAGATCGCTGTGTTCTGTATTTTGCTATGACACTGGATCTGTGGATGGAGGTACTGTGGACCCTTGGATCCCCCTAACTACTATTGCAGTTTTTGGGATGCAGCTCTCCAAGATTTGAGCTTCATGACTACAAGTGATTTTTATCATCCAAACAGAAGTGAAACAATAGTGAAAATTCTCTAAACAATTGATCTGCCCAGGGTTATACGAAGAGGGGAGGTTAAAGAATACCAGCATTTTCCTCGAACCTTGGAAATGAATACTAAAGATCACTATTAAGATCCTTAAATTTTTGAATAATGCTTAAGCTCCATTGCAAATATTTTAAGGGAAACTGCCCTTTTTGAATAAGCCCTAACGCGATCCAGGAGGAGTACAGCAGTTTAATGAAGGGATACAAGAGTAACAATACCAATAAGCCAAAGAAATAGGCTTAGTTGTCTGTAAAAGATTTGCAGACGAGTGCTTCATACCCATCATCACGTACAGGCAGATAGGTATTCAGATCCCCAAAGGCTGGATTTGTCCAGTGGTGATAGGGCTGTGTAATTTACTCCAAATGCCTCAAATTTCATTGCTCCCAAGATTTAAAGTGACCTCTGCAGAGACTAGGCATTGATGAAACATCAAATCAAACAAACTTTCCCTGTCTCACAACTTAAGACATCAATGAGACTATACAGGCACTATGTGATTACTTTTTGGTGTGTTAGTACTCTCACTTCTTTCTCAGTATTTAATTATCAAATACCCAAATGAACTCCTCAGGATAAAGCTACAACTCAAAAATTATTCACTGAAAAGAGCTGTTGAATAATATTTGATACACACACACATTTGTAGATAACCCCCAATCAGCAAAATTCATTGACTAAATTATATGTGGTTAATTATTCACCCATCTCTCACCACAACTTTCCCCCTCCTCCCTTTGACAAATTCCTAAAATGATCAAAATGCTGATCACAGCCCAACAGTTTATACAGCCTCTTGCCTTTATGTCTCCCTTCCAGTCTCTTCCCTCCGGTCCTTTTGTAAGCAAACCCTTCTGGTTCAGTAATTTGGCGAACCAGTGAAATTTTTCCTTGCAATTATATAACTGCTGCAAGGCACTCCAGTCAGCAGGAATGCCAGCCAGGAGATTCGCAGCCATAAAAATGCATTAACAGCCCCTGTTCCCTACTACAGGACTTTCATTGGGTATGCAGTCCGTAGTTCTGAACACTTTGATTTATTGCAATGAGAAGTAATGTGAAAACACTGTCAGGCTTCTGGAGCCACTGAGGTATTAGACTGCTCCATTCATGTACATCATGCTCATGAAAAGCACAGGAATTTGGTCGGCTATAAATTAGAAGATCCCGGAGGTGTGAGATGGGAGGAGGAATCATAAGCATAAACTTAGCTTGTGATTAGATTTAAATCCTGAGAAACATTAAACAAATTCTGGCTGTTTCATGACTTACTTACACCTTCTTTTTCTCACTGTTCCTTTATTTATAATTTTCCAGCAGAAGTGCAGACCCACCCTCCCCCTGCTCCTGGCTTCTAGCCACTTGGGCCAGCAGGATCTGCCTGCTCTGTTGAGCTCTTTCTGTCATGTCTCCTTTAGAAACCACTTATTAAGGTCTTTGACTGGGTTCATTTTGATGCTGCTGAGAAGGCCTTACGTACAGAAGATGCTGCTTTGGCTAACAAGGCCTTCCACCCAGCCACGGCCCTGTACCACTCTTTTTTCTTCCCTTCACAGCTACCGTAATCTCACTTTTTGAGGAATCTTTTTTAGACAAGGGAAATGAACTTTCTTTTCCCACCCAGTCTGCACACTGCCTGGTTTATACTATTAATATAACAGTCCTCTAACTATTAAAGGGTAAACTGCAGCTATGAAATTCATGCTGCACAAATTTCTAAATCTGAATTAGCCTTCAGTCACAAATGCCAAATTTTATTAGATCCCATGGTCAAAGGATTTGTAGATCATTTTCAATCCTGAACCAGACCCATAACTTACTTTACATCTGATACCTTGTTTCTGGAATACAAGACTCTGTTCGATATTATACATTCTCCTTAACTCTAATCCTGTTTGCAGGTAATCTTCCTTTGTGTTGATTCATTGTAATTAGCCTGAGAAGAGCCAGCCCTCATTTTTGCTCGTATCGTGCACACAAGCATTGAACTACTGAATTTCTCTGCTTTTCCATCCCCATCCTCGCAGACTTCACAACCAGGTGTGAGATTTTGCTTTAGCGTACCAGAATTCAATGGTGAATCCAGCTGGTCCTCTCATGGTAGCACTGAAAGCTAATGGTACCAGAGAAGGAAAACCAACGTCAGAATTTAGAGCCAGGATGCCCTGCTACAACTGCTTACATAAGCTTATGCAGCAAAGTAGGTTTAAGGAAAAAAAAAAAATCCATATCAGTAAAATATCTTTTAACCTCATTTCCTTCTGACTTGTTTTAGAGGTTTCTCCAGCAACTGTTATTAACTCTTTAATCCTGGTTCTTTCCAGTTTCAGAATATTATTACAGCATTTTTTTCTTACTGTAATTTTTTACACAAATATCACTATTCATACCTTCAGCTCCTCAGACAAAATGGACCTTTTCAACAGACTACATTGGACTAGATGTCCCTACTGCACAGTCATCCTTTTAAGGTATTTCCTAGAGCTCACTCCTGGCTTGATGTAGGAAGAGAAGGCAGGTGAACCTTACGAAGGGCAATTGACTGCATGCCTTAACTAGTCATTTTGCAGCTAATCCTCTGTAAGGCAGCTCTTTTACACATGGTAAATAGGCTTCCTTTTTCTTTTCACATCTTGTTTCTAATGCTTTCAATGTATCTTAAGTAGACAAGCAACCAGGCTTCTGTCCTTGGATACCAGCCTGGTTCTCCTTGACTTCACCAGCATGCATAGACTATCAGAGGAAAAAATTCAGCTCAGTGTAGTATTTACACTACATGCTAGTCATTAAAACAGCCACCAGCTCCTGTTTCATAAGCAAAGATATAAATTCCAGGTCATTACATAAACAGACTTTATAGTGCATTTGCAGAAGCCATTAACTCAGCTACAGCCCTCTGCTTGCCCCTCAGAGGAGGAACAGGGACAACATCTGAAACAACACCACCCTACTCTCCTCTTATGCCAAGGTGCTGGTACAAACCAGAAGAAACGTTGCACATCCCACTCACTGCCTGGTCCCCAGTGAGAACTCGACCTAAATTCCGTGGCAGACCAGGAAAGCTGATCCAGCTAACATGAAAAGGTGAGACAGTGCCTTCTTTTGAGTAAGATTGTGCTACAACATAGAGTCATTTCCAGGACTGTCCCTGATGTCCTGTGCCTCATTTCTCCATCTGTAAAATAGGGTTAGTACTTCTCCCTCACACACAGGTGATAATGAGATAATAGATGCTCAAAGATTTAATTTGGTACAAACCGGTAGCAACTTTAAAGTTTCAAAGGCAATTCAATTCAGTTTTTTTAGTGCTGTTTCAAAACATTATTGTCTACTCTGCTACTGCAGTTAGCTTTGCAAATCCACAGCTGTCAAACACAAGTCATTAGAGGAAGGGGGGAGAAAATGGAGTTTTTGTAATAGATGATCAGGAGCAAATTAATTCATGCTGGATATGAATTTTGCATCAGTAGGTTTCAGTGCAAATCCAATTGTAATAAACAGCTTATATTCCCCCTCTAGCTATTGTTTTGAGCTATCTTCAGATGCATACTGACCTCCCTGAATTGCTTTATAGGCCATTCACATTGCAGAGGTTTTCTTTGCAGCTAATACCCCCAAGGCCGGTTTCTTCAGGCTAAAAACTGACACTGTGTAGAGCTCATATATATCAGCTCAGTAGAACTGTGCTGATTGATAGCTGAGAGTCTAATTCATAATTAAAGAGTAGAAAAACTGGATTCTGAAAAACAGTGAAGGTGGAGTCTGCTATGAACTTGATGGCTCTGTAGTTTCAGACAACAGCCTTCAAAGTTTTCTGTGCAGGGGAACAGCCTGTAAGAGGTACCTCCTTCCATCACCTAACCAGTAACAACACATTGCCTACACAGCTGGGCCAACATGGGTGATCCTATAAACGAAAATCAGTAAAATATTCCAAGCTGAAATTAATTCTAGGTCATTTATCTAATCCAGCTACAGCACAGCCCAGAGACAATTTCATGAGCGTAGTCAAGGGAGCAGGAGTGTGTGAACTTCCCTAAAACTATGGAGACTGTCTTTGGGGAGAAAAAAAAAAGCCACTTTCAGTGGCTTTCCCAGCAACCAGTCCTCACTGATATCATCCTCACCTGCTACCACCAAAAAGCAATTGAAGAGAGCCCTTAGCCTAGTAGTAAGGGGGAAAAAAAAAAAAAAAGGCATAATAGAGGCCTTCTTCATGACAGTCACTCATCAGGGCTGTATGTCCATTGTTAATAGCCAAATAAAAACTTCTTCCAGAAATTCTTTATGCCATTTCCACTGTCCCTGATACTGCTGGTGGGTGGCATACTGAAGACCTCTTCTTGCCAGAGCCTTAAATAATGCACAGGCACACAACTCCAGCTTGGATTTGACACTTTTGCTCCAGATTAAATGGGTTACTCATAGAGACAGACAACTCACTAACTTCAAAGCTCCCTGTCTTAGCTAACAAGAAACAAATTGCTTCCCCAGTGACTCCTCTCAAGGGAGTAACACAGAATAAACCTGTGATATTTGCATTAATTCATCCTTAAACATAAAGTGTAATAGATTTTGTTTCTTTAAGATATTTTCACATTATTTAAATGGACTTGTTTTAAAAGGCAGTAACATGTTTGCTTTGGGGATATTTTGCATTTATATTTACCTTTGGCTGGCAGTTCATTTTATGGGAAGATCTGTTGGAACTAAAACAGTAGAGGATTACAAAGATTTTAGAAAGGATTTACATCTGAGGCTATTTTCATCCCAATTTTCAGTAATGCTACTTTTCTCAGTTTAGTGACATTTAAGGATACTGGAAATCTTTCAGTGACAGAGCACAGCAGTGATCTTGGCTGCCTGAGGAAAGTGGGGCTTTGCTGCACTTGTCCTGATACCTGCTGCCTCTAGAGCAGTTCTGATCAGCAGATATCAAAGCACTTTGCAGAGGCGCTTGATTGCGCCCATCTGTTTTTGCAGTGGGGGAAACAGATATGAAGCAGTGAAGGCAACAGTATTGTTTGAAGGCCAGCAGAAGAAGGGTTGGTTTTTTTTAATTGTTTGCTCACAACAAACACCACAGATTACAAGGTTCTTGCTCACTCTGTCCTCTCAAGTTATGTCAAAGTACTTCGAGACCATTATTAGGGTATTCCTGAGCTACCTAGTCCTGCTTTAGGATTCACTGTCCAGTTACCTACACTTCCCTCTGCTGACAGGGGAACTCTGCAGCAAAGCAGGTATAAAGGGGGGCCATGTATCATCCCAGTGCACAGTCAGCATCTATTAGTTTAATCTGACAATAAATGTGGACTTTAGTAAAATGCTGCCAATGGTAGGACCTGAGGCATGATTCAATTCTGGACAGAAAAGTGTATGTACGTGCAAATCTGTAAGATTGTGTAGGCTCAGACATCCATCAAAGTGAATAAAAACCTTTCTGGGACTCAGCTGCCAGCTCCTCTTTGGGCCAAAGAACTTCCAGTCTCCAGGCACTCTCACAGGATTGCTGTCCTGGGAGAACAGAGCTGTTGTGCTGTTTTCATTGCTGACCTAACCCACAGCAGCAACACCCACTGTCACACAGTGTCAGCGATGACACCCCATTGCCTGAACAGCTGCATCACTACTAGGATTTGTTTTATCTTCTGATTAGCTGCAAGAAATTAGATTGGCTCACATTGCATTGTTTGGGAACAGTATTTGTGTAAAGATTCGCTTAAAGTAGACATGAGGTTCTGTATTTTTTTAATAAAGTTCACAACTGAATATTATGA
>NW_015090786.1:7944809-7964696 GCF_001431845.1 Calidris pugnax | reverse complement strand
GGGGGGGGGGGGGGGGGAGGCAATCAACACCTTAATCACTAGGTAAATGCTTTTGAGTTCTTTATTTGCTTTAAGATTTACTGTTTAGCCACTCCAGTTCCTATCATGTGCAAGTGTTTCCTATATTAACAGGAGAAGAGTGATTTGTGGGCAGTGAATGGGAAACAGGACATCAATTTAACGGGGCCATTTGGGGTTAGCACAAAATGACAGAACAGCAGGAAGCAGTTAAAAGCTTCCCCCCTCAGCAATCAAAGCCCTGCAATTTTGAGTCTTTTCCTCCAATCAAGTAGTGTATTGATGAGAAACCAGTTCTGATAATGACCTTTGAAAGACCTCATTCTGGCCTTCTGGAGTAATTCATTTCTCTAACTATGGTGTCCTAACAGGAGCCCAGCAAAAGCACGTCCTCTACACAATCACTTGAGCAGCATGACAAATGGCAGAAACCAAGGACAGGAGATTTCTGCTCCCTTAACTTGGCTGACATTTTTTTCCTTTGAAGGGTCCTGATCTTGGCCTGACTATGCAGGTATTGCTTTTTCTATGCATACCTTCCTCTCTCCTACCTGTCTCATTGAAATTATGGATAGACTATCTTTACTAATTCATCAGTCCTGCTGTAACCTACTTCCTTCCTGCATTGCAGATTTTTAGGTTTCATTCTTTAAGCCTCCCTCCCAGATCAAGTCTTGCTCACTTTTCATTCCAAGCTTTAGTTCAATTAATTTTATTTTCAGCACTGACAAAAAAAAAGTGAATTCTCCTTTTTCTTAGAAAGGCAGATATGGAGTGCTGAATGCCAGCTTTCCTAGGTGGGAAACAGTAGGTGTTTGCTCTCGGCCCTGCTAACGTTGGGAGTCATATTTCATTACATGAAAATACACCCTCAACACCAGTGACAACAAGCCTGCCACTGCAGACTGCATTGTTGGAAAGGAAGGAATGAATCAGAGCAACAGTATCTTTCAGCTGATTTTACTGACCATTCCACAACTTGCCTTTAGCACTCCAGTGTTCAGTTTTAAGCCTCTGCCTTTTCCCAGTACCCCAGAGCTAGTGATGCCCCTGATCACTGTGACTGCTCTGTTTGGGACTTCTGCTTGGAAAACGGTAGAACTCCAAATTTTAAATATCTCATGTTGCACTTCAATGATCTTTAAAGCTCCTAATACCAGCTCAGAAATACCATGAAATGCTGACCCAGTATGAACTCACTCTGTCAGTTCATCTTTGTTCAAAACATCAGCGGGCTTTATGCCATATCTGGGATCATTCCCTCCTCCCCTCCCAGCTGGCAGAAAGGTGATGCAAAAATCACAGAAGTTGCAAAGGCTGTCCTGTGTGCCCAAACTAATTCACCAGAAAGGCATCATGTTGACCCCATGCCTGATTCACATCAAATTGGTATGAGCATTTGATAAGTGAACACAGCACTCTGCTACTGCCGTCATTGGAGACACGGTGGGGGTGCAGGGAAAGTTTTCTCTCCCAGCTGTGTCTTGGGACTCCTACTATTTACCATCTTATTACAAGCCAACAAAGACTCTACCTAGAGGGGCAAAGGAGAGTGCTTGACAGGACAATTATAGGTTATATTTGAAAATTATTTTCCTAAGCAGGGTCAGCCAGCCAGCTCATGCCCTGGCATTGAGGAGGAAAAACAGCTTACGTAGCATATAAGAAAAAAACTGCTATATGAAGCATGGAGGACAAAGAAAAAACTTGTATGGGCTATATTCTAAGGCAGCAAAACAACGTCTCTCTTTGTAGGACCTAGGAAAATGTTAAGCATAAGCAACTTAAAAAAAATAATCATTTAAATAATTGTCATGACTGTATTCTTACCTCATGTCTTTTGATTTGGCTCCCATGATGCCTGAACACTTCTCCTGAAGCCAGTTTACTGTCTATTGTCTGTGCCTGATGAGAGCTCTTATTTCTGATTAGATACTTTTCCAGATCTCTGATCTCCCTCAGCATCACTTCTCCCTAAGCACTAATGGTGTCTGATGCAAGTACCACTACTAGTGTGCCCTGGTGGGTAAGAAGAAAAGCAACACATCACACCTTAGCTTAAGACTGCAACCAAAAGGCAATGTCCTCACATCTGGAAGTGCCTTTATATTGTGTTACCCTCATACGCTAAAAGTTCTGCAGGATTTAGTATTTTAAGCTAAATACAGTTTGTTGGTTCTTTTATCTATAAGAAGTCCCACTACAGAAACAAGCCAGACATGCCAACTTACTGCTCTCTATGAGTTTATTTTATTGCACCACAACTTTCTAAGAACAAGGCATTAGAGAAGAAAGCAGACTTTTCTATGTATGCTTTTAAGGTAGATGTGAGTCCTGTCCCCTACCACTTCCCCTGAGCACACTGGGACTGCTGGCTTCATAAAGACAGAAGCATGAATTAGCCTTTGCAGAATCACAATTCTTACACCCTAGAAAAAAAGTGAATTAATGCTCATTTTCCCTTTTAACCACAAGCAGCAATTGGAGAAAGTGAGACTAGGGAACACTGAAATACATAAATACACACACACACACAAGATTTACCATGTCCTGCCATGCTAGGTCAGCATTCAGCACATCCAGGAGAGCAGCTGACCAAAGCACTGGGACGTCTCACCCTCAGCCTGTCCTTTCCACCAGGTGCTCCCAGTCTCCTCAGTCTCAGCACACAGGGAATTGCTGGGCTTCAATCACACGGAAGCCTCTGGCAAAGAGCAGGAACAAGCAGCTCAGGGTAGAGGAGAGCTGGAGACCCTTCCCAGGATAACAAGGAAATGCAATTTCAGTAGTGAAAAAATCACAGTCACATGCCATTCAACAGCCCAGCTGTAACCTTCCATCACAGAGAGCATTATGATACAAGATGCCAGTTCTCAGCTCATGAGATCAGCTACAGCCCTGTAGCTGGGAGCTTCCACTGCTGCCTTCATGCAGTGGTCTCCCGCTGCATTTTATACCTTCCGATTCTGTGTGGCTGCTGAATTGTTAGACATGATGTTCAGCACGTGGTTGCTGTCAGCAAAAGGCAACACAAGGTGTTTCCCCCTCAGGGAAATGGAAACCCTTCCTCTGTACTTAACCACAGCATCACCACTGAAGATACCTCCCCATGCAAGCCCCTATTTGTTGTTAGGCTAAAACCAGCCATGGCTATTTCTGAAATGATGATGCTCCCCAAGCAGCACTTAACATAACTGTGAAGCTTTAAAATGAGATACAGAAAATTGCATTTGCTAGTATCTGTTCATATGTAAACCCCATTGGAGCAGGATGGAGGATCCCTGAAGGCCAGCTATGTTATCTTTGTCTATAGAAAACAATTAGAAAGCTAATTTTAAAATGCTACAATTAAAGGCTTAATATAAATGCGTTTCTGATGCTATCGACAAGCTCAGCAGACTTCAAGAAGCTGTTTCAAAATACCAGTGCCTTCAAGCAAAATAGCTGGTTTTGTTTTTCCTTCATGCTGAACAGACTATGGGCAATTTACACACACTTTCTAGTCTTAAAAACACCTTATCCACACTATGCATCTTATGTGCTATGAATTCCACACAGAGATTGTGAAAATCTATGTAAAGCTTCATACAGATTTACTGTTGTGCCTATAGATTCATGGCTGAAGATAAAGCATACTAGTAGAAAAGCTCAGTGGCAGGCATATAAAATCTGATGGGCAGGAGTTTTGTAAGATTCAATAGAAAGGTTTCCACCTATATTTTAGATAATCAGATTACAGTGGGATGTTAAAATTAATTTCCCCTTTTTGAGCAGTTTTATGTTGTGTTTTGGGAATAATCACACAAATTGAACACTGCAAATGAAAATCCTGGGTTTATTGAGGTCACTAGGGCAACTCCAACTGATTTCAATTGCGCCAGGGCCCCACTTTATGGGGAAGTCCTGGGGAGAAAATAAATTCAGACTTCTGGAAACAGAGTAGCATGCCAAAAAGCGGTTTTTTAATTTTATTTTGAATATGGTCACTCTGCCATGTGAGAAAGCAGCTCCTTTCATTGCCTTCAGGAAATCAGCAGGTAATCCTGCTCCCACTGATTGCTTGCAAGCATGGTAGAACAGGCTGACTTAAAAGCCGCTGCTTTTCACAGTGGCCAAACACTGCTGATGAGCTGAAGTCCTCATCTGACCCCTGTGCCAGGATCTCAGCTTCCACTGAGAGCTGAGCTTAAGAAGTCCAAAAAGACCCTCCTGTTTACAGCAGTCCCAGTCAGCTCCTTTAAGGAGGTCCAGGCTTGTCCAGGGCTGTAGGATAAGCAGTCTTGCCCATCAGAGGCCAAGAAATTTTGGGTTCCTAGTCCTGAAAGCTGAGCACTCGCAAGGAGCACGTTTTAGATGGGACCTGGCTTTTGTGAGAGGTGGTGGCTGTCAGCTCCTAACGAGTTTTCTAACTAAGCAGGAACAGAGCCCTTCTCCACCAAGCAGGATTTTACATCTGAGACAAATAATGGAATTCAGCTCTTGGAGTCGTCTTCCTCCCAAACCTAGAAACATCCTCACTGTTTTCCTTCCACTTCAAACTCCTTTTTTTCTGGTGTGAGTACACACATGCTTCTCTGCATCACTGAACACAGTGCAAGAGATCAACACATCTCAACTTCAATTTCCAAAGCAAGTGTCCTAGCACTTCTGTCAGATTTCAGCCAGAAACAGAGGAGAATGTCACTTTGGATGAGCTAGGACATTCTTCATTCATCTCGTCTATTTAGTTCTTGTTTATCAGAGAAACTGAGGCCACTAGCAACACCGATCTCCTCCAACATACCTAGCTAGACTGCTGCTGCCAATGTGGTCCTTACTGCACCAAATCACACTGACATCTACCACACATGTAAGAGCTGGTATCACTAGCGCAGAACAAAGCATAGCACACTTCCTGTCTGAAGCCAGTTCCCAAACTACTGAGAAGCACTGGACACATAAGAGAATTTGGATCAAGAACATAATAGTGTGGTACCAAGTATTGCAGTAAGAATTCTAGGAAAACAACTTACCAAAAGTGACAAGTTTGATGACTGTAAACATGCTTTAATCAGAATACTGGATCAAGTCTGAAGGTACTGTTTTCACTAGGGAAGATTTCCTCAATTAAATTTCCACGTCTCTGCACCACAGTGTGGAACATTTCTTAGCATCACCTAGTAATATCTGAAAGCTCTTGGAGATGGACAACACAGAAGAGGGGCTTCAGCTTCACTGACCATAAAAGTATTTAAAATGAAGTTTCAAATTTCCTGGAAAAAAAGTAAGGAAATAGCCAGAAGTCTGAATAATATTATATAATTAACTTTTCAGCAGAGAATGGCCTCTTGGCACTAACCATGTCTTTTATTGTGATATATCAGAGACTGAAAACTATGACCTTTCCTGTCCCAACTGTCTTCTAGAATAAACATGAAACCCTCCCCCCCTTCATCTCCACATACTTAATAATATTAATAGAACATTAAAATATTAATGCTGGTAGACAAGGTCTTTCATAAAGCACATAAATGAATTCATTCACTCTAGCTCATTAGCTTAATAGTCAACCTTTTTACAATGTAGCTGATTAACATTTTCATTGTTCTTCTTTGTTTTTTCCTTAGACTTTTACTTCTTTAGGGATCAAAAGATCTCTGAATACATAAGCTCAACAAATATCAGTGCACAACTGTATAACAATGGAAATAGCTAAAAGAGAAAACTAAGCAAAGGCTTTCAAAGCTCGTGCTTCAAAGATACTGCAGGAAACAAGCATTTAAGAACCATTTTTATTTGTATGTTTAACGTGATTATACACATTCATGAGTCCAACAAGATCTGCACTGTGACATTAAAGATACAGTACAATAACATTCAACATGAGGTACTTCATATTTATATATATCTGTCCTTTATAAATAATGCTGTAAGCCTGCTAAGGTCAAACACTGCTCCAGCACGAATGGGTGCTGGGACCTGAAGTTAGCCGAGTTTATCACAACAAATAAAAAAAAAAAAATCCCACAACAGGTCAGTGCAATAAGTATGTAGAAATTAAAATGTTTACTTAAATACTATTTTAGATATGCAGAAAGTATATTACATTATACTCTCTTATCGCAGATTCTCCTCACCAGGAAACTCAAACATACAAGTAGCAAAGATGGCCAGGTACAGTTTAAGACAGACTCTACGGAAGAATCTCTATCAACATTATGCTTACATTCCAGGTTGATATGGCTGATGCTTGCAAAATGTCAGTGTATTCATGCTGGGATGCTACTGCGAAACCAACCATTTAGACACCTGTTACGTGCCTTCATGAGTGACTGGTACTGGTTACCTTCTTATATACCAGTACCTGTTAGCATCAAGCAGTGCTCAGAATCAAGTTGCGTTGTAAGCATTGAAAGGTGTTTTGAGGTGCTTATGTTTATTCATTCCTATTGAAAAACTCTACATGCACCAGCTTCTAAAACCTGGAATGGACTCAAAGGAATTAAGCTAGAGGTTGCTTTCATCCCACTTTGTCAAAAAGATTTCATAAAAGGAGAAAAAAAAAAAATAATTAAATAACAGCTCATTTTCTACATATTACAGCTACACAGTATTTTGATCGCCTAACTTCTGCTCCAGCCAGTGAATGTAGTAGATACCTCACCTTTACGTGTAGATAAGTAAAACCCAAAACATAAATTAAAAGTGAGAACCCAAGCCTAGTTATACCAGTGCAGTATTCTCTGATTTGTCCCACCAGCTGAGGCACCTGATTTTTTTCCAAACAACTCGAATGCACCTTGCTACTGCAAGCAACTTGTCCATCTGATCATCAGAGTAATTACATCTACATCAATTGCTTGCTGTAAGAAAACTTAGTCAGCTGATTAGCGTCTTTCTCTGCCTTTAAATGTATTTAAATAAATGGAGCTGCTGCTCAGATGTTGTCTAAAAGTAGATGACCATTACCTCATCTTAAGAGTCTCTTTTGCAGTCTCTTCAGCAACTTTTCCTCCAGTCCATACAATTATACTCTTGTCTATTTTATGCTGCAGATCTAAATACAATTAACTGGAGGCTTTTTAAAATCTCTCTCTGGGAGTTTTCCATGGAGCACTCTGTTTAGATGTCACTAACAGTATGGATTATGTACATCTGTTGCAAAAAAAACCAAAACATTTTTCTATATATTTTGAGGGTATTTACATTTCAGAAAGAATGTTGCTTACACACACACACAGAGTCATAGGTATGTATGTATATAAAACATTAAACACTAAGATGGGTGAAAAGCATAGATCTTGCAGGGCAGTTTTTTACCTGACTCTCCTTTCATTACCTAGAGAGAAGATCTGGGATTTGGCCATCAAGTGTTTGACGTCTACGCTCCAGTTTTCCTTACTTCAGACAGTATTTTGGACACTGCAAAGATGTATTGGCACTTTACGATGGCCAGGGGCCAGGATCTCAACCGTCAAGAAACACTTAGAGTAATAGTATTAAACTGGTAAGAAATCATATGAGAAAAACATTTTTATTACAAAACTGACAAGTGAATTTAGGGTTATGCTGGATTAATGTGTTGATATACTATAACATTAATCTTCAGCCTGTCTAAAGAATCATTTGGTCCTCTCAATTTGTTAAAACATACACAACAAATAGAACCCACTTCAGAGATGAAATAAGAATGAGATGTTTTACAATAGGTATTGTGCCTCCGAGAAGCAACTGTCCCAATGCAACAGTAAAGGATTTTCTTATATTTAAATAGTACCTGTATTTCTTACTGGTTTCCTTCCCTGATAGAGGAATCCTGATCCCTAAGACTTTTCCAAAAACAATACAGATGTATGACAGGAAGCTTGAAAAAACAATAATAAAAAAGAAAAAAATCAGACAAGGAAAAGTTCTGCACCACATAATCCTCTGACAGGTAACCATAAACATATGCAAGAGATCCAACACTAACCATTAGAGAAGACTTCCTCCTCCTCACTGTTAGATCTGATGATATATACTAAGTGCAATATGATCACAGTTGGGAACCTTGTCTTTGTCTAAATTTCCACTGAGTAACTACCGTAAGAAGAACAAGAAATCTCATATTAAAAGTTAAAGTTAGGATTGGTATTAAAAAAGTTCAAGTCAGGATTGGTACATTCTTTTGTTCTGCTATAATCTGCCTCTACCATGTCTAGGAGTAAGAAAAAACCCCCACCGAAAACAAATAAAAATTATCCTGCATAGGATGCTAGATATTAATTCCCATTTATTTAGCAAGGGTTCAAAGAAAAGCCATTTAAATAGCAAACCAACTTCAATGTAGCAAAAATTAGGTCATGGGAGTAGGGTTTCAAAAGCTGCATGTACAATTTCAACATGTGCAAGTACTTCCTTACCTTCAAGGTAGGATTTCTAGGAAATGAACTTTGTGGGTAACTTGCCAAGCCCACACCTCCCTCCACTGTAAACATGTCCATGCACTGTGGACACAGTCGGCCTGCTGTGTAGCTTCCTGAAACTGTCTGCTTCTCTCCATCTTCCTCTGCAGCCATCCCAAATAGTTGGCTGCAGAAGAATCTGACAGGATGAAGGTTTGAACCTATGCTTTCTCTATTTATAACTGAAGCACTTCTTTCAGCTCCCATGATCAAAAGCAGTTCAGTTCAGTTTACTAGAATCTCTTGAGTCTGAAGAGCAGAAAGGAGAGCTATAAAACAAGGCTCCTCATTTTCTACCCCTACCTTCCCAAATAATTACAAGCAGAAAGCAGGAAACAAAGAAAGAGAAAATGGATCAATGAATGCAGCATTTAGTGAGATAAAAGAGGAGGACATCCTCTGGTGATTCACAGGTGCATCAAAGAAAGTCAGCATCACCAGCAAACAGGCACCTCTCTTACAAAGCCTTTAAAACTTGCTTGTTCCTAAGAGCTTCCAGTTTAAATATTACAGTTAAACTTTATCACCAACAATGCTACAAGTATGGCAAGCCAGTAACTTGCCCACATTAGTTACATATTACCTGTACTGATCACATATCTGCAGATAAAAAGCTAAGTGTCAGTAGGCCTGAACCAGACAGGTTCTTCATAGCAAAATGCTTCATCTCCACACACTTTCATTCAAGCATAAAATATCAGTTCAGGAATTTGCCCTCCCTGCACCCCAGTGCCATTTGTACTGTCCGAAGAGCACTGAAACTGAACAGTCACCTTCCCACACTGAACTTCTGTCATTCCTTCTTGTCCAAAATAGCTGAGTTCGTTACCATCCAGAATCACACTAGCTGTGTAAAACGTGTCAGGCTCAATCTGCACTGGATATTCGAACCACACGGGAAAAGTGTTACTAGAACCATCTGAGAAATATTTACTCAAGTTCTGGCCTAGGATAACTCCTTGTCGCTTGAGTTCAATCTTGGCACTGTACTCTGCTGATCCACAGCTGGAGCCGTATAGCCCAAAGCCAGCAATAAACACTCTCTTATCAACAGCAAACTGGATGCTGTCACACCGGCCCCTGTAGCGCCACTGGTTGCTGCGGTAAGCGCAGGACTGGAAACGGTGACACCGCTGAGGAACGAGGCCTTTCCGGGGCTTGCTTACAAACTGTAACTCTGGCTTTTTGGCAGCAGTGTACCAGAGGAAGATATCATTGGTTTCATTGAGAGTCAGAATCCCAGACTGAGCAGCGCCATTTGCGAAGTCGTCGAGTGCCATCGTAGGGATGCGTATCAAGTACAGAGCCTTTCCGAGGACTTTGCGCTTGTTCTCTATGGTAGCCGTTAGCTCTTGTCGCTGACACTCCACTTCAGCCCAGTTCAGAGCTGCTTCAAAAACAACAATTTCTTTGGCATTCAGAGTCTCCCTTCGGAGAATGCTTTCAAGTGTCTGAAAATCAATGTCACAGAATCCCTCAGACTTCAATGCTAGCTCAGCTTGGGCATCAATCACTTCCCAACAGCGCTGGGTCAGGTCAGGTTCCTCGAATAAGCAGCTCTGGGAAAGCAGCACACAGGCATTCTTTGCACTTAGACTTGTTTCTAGAAAGTTGACGCAGGCCCGGGCAAGATGAGGGACAATATACTTCTTGGCAGCATAAAGAGTGGCCAGTACAGTATCTGCAGCCAAATCAATTTCATCGCAATATATGTATCTGAAATAAAACACATGCATGTAACACTGCTGCTTAACACAAAAACACAATTTGTCAACGACATCCGAAAATTATAAACAAAGAATATTTAAATGACTCCACATTAAAACTAAGCAGTGCTTTTGGGGAACATTGATTACACCCACAAAGTACAAACCAAATTCATCACTCATGTAAGACCATGGAACAGAACAGGCTTAAATCTAAGGTGGATAAAACATCACATTTGGGGTACATACTATGTAGACAATGGTTATGTTTACAAACTATGGTCCCTACAGCTCTGTTTTCCCTCCATATATGCTCTGGCTAATGAGAGGCTATCTTCCCTGGCAGTAGCTCCTCAACAGCTACCTTACTTGGCTAACACAACAGTCTGGAACATGTTTTACAAAGACTACTTAGACTGGATGTCCCATGATGGTGAATGGTGATTTACTGAGGTGGATATATCGGTATCAGAATGAAAACAAGTTTATTGGGAATAAGCAAGTAGTCTAAGAAGAGAAATGCTATCAAAGTATAACAGTTGCTATCTATTTTCATAACTACTGCATTGGGTTTTTTTAGGGGGGTTGGCTTGCTTTGGTTTTTTTAAGCTTGTTTTTAAACTGGGTGATAAAGCAGATAGAAAAATGAAAGGCACAGGATTCCAGTTTTCAGATTTCTTAATCCTTGTAACATCCTAGCTCCACTAGTACTGTGTTTTCTCTCAGTCTCATTGCATAAGGAGGAAAAAAGCTTTACTGCTACGGTAGTGTGGTGGAAGAGATGAAGGTGAAATTCTATTTATATGACTAAACTGCTGGGATTCATTGCTCAGAGAAATGAAGCATTGTACAGTTTGTTCTTTTTAATATCTCATGCTTCAGGGCCCCATTTGCAGCTGGTGAATGCAATGTGCTAAAACCATGCCAAATGCAATTTTACTCTTCATAGGGATAAGGAAGCCTTGATGGTTACGGTTGACAAAAGTGCCTTCCCCAGTAAACCTGAAGTTATATGCGACCCTGTACTAATTAAAATTTTCTAGTTAGCAGGTTTCCCAACACAATTTTTTTGCAGAACAGATGTGCTTATAAAGTGGAATTAGTACTGACACTGATCTGATTGTAGCTGTAAATATCTTTGTTTCTATTTTTGCAGGTGTAGGGTACTATCCTCCAAGCTGCACTTAAAATACATGCTCAGAGCAGATACTGCTCAAGCAATACAATAAAATCTAAGAGGTTACAGATAAAAAGAATACTTACACAAATCCAAAACTTTTTTTTTTTTTAAAAAAAAGCACCTTTATTACTTGGTTTCAGCTGGGCTATTTGTAACAACAAAGAGCACATCTATATATCGCTGGTTACAGGCTTAGCTCCTTTACTATCCAAAAAAATTTCAATGTATCAATTCTTTCCATTTTATGATTCTCCTCATTGCTTTCCAAGTCTTTTCTCCTTTCTATTGCTTCTCTTTGCCTGCTAGTACAGCAGAGAACCATGACATCTGTTTTAAACTGAAATAGCACAAAAGTTGCTAGTTTAATATTCATGAAAGTGAAGAACTAATATCACTGATTTACAACAGACACAGCACAGATCAGCTGTCAGCAATATTCCACACTTCTCACTCTGCCAATGCACCAACTCTGGTCTGCAATTGCTGATATTCCCATTTCACCCTGTTCTTAAACAGAGGATTCTGCTAGACCACAGGGTTTGATGTTTTACTAACACGTTTATCCTGGGATAAGATGAGACCATGGTTCTAACTTGAACAGTCAAGATTATGACAAGATATAATACATTGAAGACACCAATTCAGTGTGTCAGCTAGACTATGAATTTAACCCTAATTTTAAAACTGTAGAGAACAGCCAAAGCAATTTTATACTGGGAGAATAATTAGTATCTACCAGTTGTATTATTTCCTGTGTTATATCTGGCAATACCTTGTTTGATGTTTGTTGGCAGAATGCCCACTATATAGTAAAAGACAACCAAACATTTATGCTCTAAGAATTCACTGTTCAGGGGGGGAAAAAAACCAAAAAAACCAAACAACAAAAATAAGTCCCAAACCACAAAACCACATTCAAGGTATTTTCTAACAAAAATTATGATGCATCCCTCTCATCTGTGGAAAGGAGCAGATGAAGGAGAAAGCTGCTTTGGGATAGGTAAACAGTCTTTTCCTTCTGTAGCAACAGTATCATGAGCCTTCTGCCATCCACTGCTCAAAGCAGTTGCAAGGAATGTATTGGATGATTTCCCAAGGGGAGAGGAGTGAAGGGGACTGTGGCTCCCCTCGAGCTCCACCCAGTGCAGCACACACACTGAATCCTGCAAGGAGGGAATGCTGCACTGCTGAGCAACATCCCTTCCCTGCACTGTCACGACTGCAGACACCCCCGGCGGTCGCAGACACAGGAGCACTCTGCAGATTCAGGCGCACAGTGTCAGTAGAAGTTAGTACTGGCAAGTGTAGCTCAACATCCACACAAACTTCTTGTGTTCTTTTGGTTTTTATTAAATAAAAGCTGAGAAGGTGAAGAGTTCCATGGTTCTGGCATTTCTCTCAAAGATAGTTTTCAAAATTGCCATGGGCTAAGTAACATGTCAAGACCTAGAGGCCATCAGTGATACTCTTTTCCAGGTCTGCTCTCTAAACACATTTCTTAATGATAAATTAAGAAAGCATTCAGGTTTTTTATGGCAAATCATGCTTAGCCAGAGTGAAACAGATTTGCTGTTCAAAAAGGAAGGGGGCCTGGGTGAATCCAAGTATCTTGTATTTGTGCCTTATAGAATTCTGCATGAAAGTAAAACACAAGTCTGAGCTCTGCAAAAAACACCTGCAAAACTAAAAAGGCCCAAAGCAGAGATCCATAACACACCTACCTACAAAATGTCATATCTTAACTTGGTATTCCAAGTCTATAGAACATCTGTGTGACTTCAGCTTTTCCTGACAGCTACTGATATTTGCACAGAACATTTCTGATGTTCATGATAACCTATAAAAACCTCTATGCAACAAACTCTGTATGAAACCTTAAATGTCCACCCACAGTGCCACTGAAATGTAAAAGAAAAAAAGAAACCGTTCTGTAATCACAAGCTCATCAAAAGAATCTATGAAATACAATACATTGCTAGCTAGTGATTACACCATTACAGGCAAGAAAATCTGCAGCGTATTAAAAGGATCACTATCAGATACTAATGTATATTCTTTATCAGAAGGCAATGGCAGTTACTAAAGTTGAAGGGGAAAAAAACCCTTAAAGCCATAGCATTTCTTAATAGGGTATTTCTCTTTAATAATCAGAGTTTAATAGATACATTCAAGGACAACTCAGCAGGGAAGCTGCTTCATTATGCTCATTTAGGAAGACAGTAGTTCTTATGCAGTTTGCAAGATGAAAAATAATGATCATGTAAACAGACTTTTTTCCCCCCTTAGAATAAAAAATGCTATTAATGTAAACAGCCTTGTTATCACTCTCCAAATGCATCAATATGACAGATGCGGAGAAATTTAATTTTGAGAGGCTATATTCAATAACTTTGGGTCATTTTTCTAAGATAAGACCTGCACACAGCAAGTTTATAAAAGAGCTGGAATGATGTCAATATACAAAACCAGCAATTCAGGGTTTGGGGATTTTTTGTGTGTGTGTTTTTAACTTTTCACTACCCTTGCAATGTAGAACAGGGGTTTTTTGTTACAGCTGACAATTCTTTTTAGTAACTCCATTCCTCTGTGTAACCTGTAGTGACAAATCAGATCAATAGGCATTACAGTATACAATGTGCCCAAAGATCCCTTGTCAAAGTTATTATTTATAACTGCCTACATTAGACCAATATATGCATGCCTGGAATTAGAGGGGAAGAGCAAAATGACCTAAAAGTTTAAAATGCTTGAAACACAAAAAGAGGAATATTTTAAACAACTGCTTTCTTTCTGTTTATATGCAAGTCTAATACTTTAACTATGACATTACCAGGGTATGTATACATCATAAAGGAAAACATATCCAGCAGATGAATGATGCTTACTTCAGCATTGCGAGAAAAGCAGCAGGCTCAACATCTGGTATACGGATTTCATCTTTGTCCTCAGCAAGCTCTCCGTAAAACATCGCATGGAATACAGAGCTCCCAACAGCCAGGACATACTGTTGAGAAAGGGAAATCTTATTTCATGCTTTAAACTGAAAACACTGCCAACAAAAACAATGTGGGAGAGCCACTCTGAGCACACTAGGCTTCACTGACAGACTCTACAGACACACTTCGGTAAGAAATGAAGTCAAAGCTAAGAACAGAATTACACATTTCCCCTGCATTTTACTCACAGGGGCATATATGCATTAGCTACTGGAAAACACTCATACCCACTACAGAAGTTAACTATTTCTAGAAAATCCCAAGAGTAATATTAATCAGCAGCACAAAGCAGTATTCCTAACTTTACAATGACTGCCTTAGCAGAAGTGTAATGTTTAACAGAAAACACAAAGAAAAGCAAGGGACAGACGATTCCACTGCATGTAGCCTCTTAAAATAAAGAATTATGCCTGTCCCAGAAGAGCTGAGTGTCCCACGCTACGTCCCGGTGTAACGGTGGGAGCTCTCTCTGCCCATCCCCGCCCGAGCTGATAATGCAGCTGTTGCTTACTTTGTGTCCTGGCAGCCGCTGGGTCCCACCTGGTGGCCCGACCACAAAATGAACATCTGCCATCAAGTCATTGTTGAACATCACTGCATTTCTACAAACAGAGGCAGCGAGTTAGCTTATGGAGCCCAGTAATTCTGTACTTACCCCAGACCCAAGAAATTCAATTTTTTAACACCTTGAAGTTGCACGTTAGTAAAGAGAAGGAGGTCACACTTTGTTTTAAGCTACTTTACACATCATCACACAAATATACCAAAGTAAAAAAGTTAGCAGAAATGGGGGTAGGGGTGTGTGCAATAAAAAAAAAAACAACCACCCAAACTTCTGAGAACTTTTTGAAAAGTGGAAATCAATGTCAAGAGCATGTATCACTGAAAACCCCCACTAAGGCACTAAAAGCAAATCTTTACGGGTATGCTGCAGCTTCCAGCAACATTTTTATTTACTCAAGACAAACAGCTGCACTGTCTGGAAAAGAGATATTAAAATATTTTCCATTACCAAAATACTTGTTTCACACACACGGAAAAAAAGAGAACTGTGTTTTCTTCAGCAAACAAATAACTAAACATATGTATTAGAAACATTTTGCTACTTTTCACTATCCCATTCAAACAGCAAAAATAAACTGCCCTGAACTTACCTCTCTCTGATGGTTGGATAAAGTCCTTGCCAATTAGGTGCTGGAATAGTGTTGTTGTTGTTGAGATTTTGCTGGTGGTACTGCTGGACAGCAGTTGTATTAGTGTTGGTTGGTTTCTTTCGGGGAAAAATATCAGCAGCCATCTTCTTCTTCTTTTTCGTCTTCAAGGTAATGATTTCATAGCAAACTGGAGGCAATTTGCTGCTGCTACTGCTGCTGCTATTTCCCTTCTTAGAGCTCTTCTTGGACCTGTTCTTGACCGTCTCTGGAAGCATCAAGAAGAAGGTGAGACATTTCATGTTCTTTCCTTTCTCATCTACCATGAGTATACCTGTCTGTAAAGCTAGATTGCCTAACTAGCCAGAAACATTAACAAATGCACGTGGAAGCTGTTAAACAGAGAGCAGCACAACTGAGAGTTTGCTTCTTTTCCAGCAAGACAAGGTGACCTTTCCAGTGCACCGAGTAACAAACTGGCTTTAAGTTTGATCCAGTACTTGAATTGTTAAATACAGCCCCATCATTCCTGCCAGTTTTATTTCTTTCCAGATCTCCTGATGAGGATTTGCCTGAAAGCACTACACTCTGCCAAGAGGGTAGACGCGTGGCTGTAGCACCGGCTCTCTGAAGGGGGCTAGCAAGACGCGCGCTGTAGCACTGCTGGTCTGCTCGGCGAGCTGAACTTGTGCGTTGAAGGGATGGGAACAGAGTAGGTATTGCAGCGCTGCAGATGGAGTCACCCAGCGCTCAGAGCCAATAGCTGAAGTCACGGATAACGATTGGACCCAGCCGCACAGTGACACCTATTGTAACGTATGCCGCTCCGACATTAAAGCGACAGCAGTTGTGCACTCCTCGTTTCATACCTAGGGCTAAGTGATAAAGTAATAAATGCCATGCACAGTTGTGTAAGTGCAAGATTGGCCAGAAGCATGTGTCTTTTAGCTCTCCTTGATGCTGCTTAAATTTTCACAGGGGAAGCAATAAAAAGTTGAAATCAGGTAGAAAGATGTATTTGAGTCTAAATATTTCTATGGGAGCTATTTCCACATGCAGTCGATATTAGCATGACTTCATACGTCTCCAGTGTTCCCACAAATCCCTGCCATAACAGATGTTCAGCAAAAGCACGCTATAGATAGCAGAACCAAATTAAAGCAATCAACTAGCAGCAGCAAAGACAGCGATGCAGTTAAACAATCCCTTTCAGTGCAGCTTCTATTCCAGTGTAACGTGAATAGAGATGAGGTCACAGCTTTAGCTTTAACTCCTTATGTTTCTAGATAATGTAATAGCCTTTGACAGGGGTCCTGAATCACTAAGCAGTGCTAATTAAGCCAGCTTACACCAGACGTGGCTGCACCACATCAGAAGAAAACTTCTGGATGTGCAATCAGATTAAAGCAAATCAGAGTGAATACATTTAATCAATATTTCACAGCATTAAATGAAAAAGTCTAATGATTTAGAGAATCTCAGGCAGAAATCACTTGAGATGCATCCACACTCCAATTTTATTCACAAATACTTTCTGAAATAAACAGGATATAAACTATGCCAACCAAACCACTGAAATAGGAAAGGCAACTAATTTTTAGTTATTAGTTTAGAACTTAAATTTAGATCACATTTCCTTAATAGCTGGTCAAGTATACAAAAACCCAAGCAAGCATAGCAACTTAAAAACAAAAGCAGGAAAATAAAAAATATTAACTAATAGGTGTCAACATTTTACACCTTAAAATATTGGGGGGATAACTAAAAAAGGATTTCATAATTATTTTCAACTTTTAAAGGAAAAAATCCTCTTTGCTTTCAAAGCAAATTTAGCCACTTTTAGCCTTAATTAGCTTTGCTGGACAAGAGTACAACAGTGAAATTAAAGTGATCAAAGGCTGGTGGAGAAATGGCTGACCTCACTGAAATCCCTGACAGAAATCTGCTGCTGACTTAACTGAAGCACAGAAATGTTACTTCGACTATTTATTTAAACACCATCACAACGGCTTGAATCACAGCTACAGTTTTGTAACATGCAATCTCCAAATGTCTTTAAACCCAAAAAAGTAAAACCCAAGTGCAGGTATTTTAAAGATTATCGGGTATCCTTGGGACACACTCCATATTAAGCACCGACTAAACAACCTGGCAGTTCACGATCTAAAGACTTTGCTGCCGGGGTTTGAAAAGATACCATTTCCAGACACACATCTGTCCCCTCTGTCTGAAATCATTGCTTATGGAAGGGGAACACAGAAGGATATGCATCCATGACTTAGTTGCTACATTTCACAACCCAACATCTTAGTGCAAAATCACCTTCCCCAGCAGTTTAAAAGATGGTAGCTTATGCCTAGTGTGGCTGAAAATCAGGTATGTTCCTAAATACACCAAGAATCAGGTTACGCAATTACCAAAAAAGTATTTTCTATCAGGTTTTTCTTTCTTTTCTCTCTGCTTTCCTCTTACATCTGCAACAGATTGATTTGGAAAGGAAAATAACAATCTAAGCTATATTGAACTGTAGAGGTAAAAGAAGGGGTAAAGGAGAACAAAACTCATCCCACAAATGGGATGCTTATAACTCCTTACAGCGGAGAGCTTATAACAGGAACACAGCAGGTATTTTCAGCACAAAATTTGAGTTTGTTGACTTTGCATAAGTTTTTTTCCCCCTCCTTATGTAAATTTCCAGCCCTTCCAGTTACAAGAATAACCCTTTTGCCACTGCGTGGGAAATACACTTCAGAAGGAAGAAGTTTTTAAAAAACCCTTAAAGATAACACAAAAACCATGTACTCTTCAGAAAATCTGGTTCTCAGCATTGCAGTTGGCAGAAGGCGAAAGACAGCAGTGGTTAGGAGATTCATATGGGATATTTGGTTTTCATTACATAAATCCATTTTATAGACTACCAAAGTACATAAAAATCAAGCTCCTCACACATTTTTTCATATCACTTGACCACTACAAACCCAAAGATTATCCACACACCAGATAAGGTCACTGAGAACCTACAGAAGAGAGAGAGAATGACAGACAGACTGACCGTTCCACTCAGCCTGGAGAAGACAGATCTTTCTAAATGTGAACCTGTAGGAGTCCACCATACCTCTGACTTGTGTAGAACACAACACCTGTAGAACATGTTGTACTTCCCTGGGGATGGAAAAGCGGGAGAAGCTGCAGCTGAATTATGTTCTGCCTGAATCCACAAGTCAGATCCCCAGCAGACAAGACGGCAGGATAAAAATCCACTCCAGTAATTAAAAGGCTAACTGCCATCGTTGTCTGTCCTTAAGCCACCCACCAAAATCTGGTCTGCTGTAACTGGAAAATAGTGCCAATTCCACAAAAGACTCCAAAAGTGTCTATGAAAAATTACAAACCTGTTACAGGCTTTATAGCACCTTCCACTGCACTTCATCAGCTCAGAAACTGTCTCCTAAACCAATCATTAGGTGCATGTGAAATGGGGAAAAAAAACCCCAAACTCACTATTCTTTCCATTTTGGCAGCAACTTCCATCTATTTTCCTACAACATAGTTTTGTTCTCTTACTGTACATTTACTGTGAACGAATTTAAAAATCAGCATGTTAGAAGTCAGTAAAAGCAAGCTATGAAGTACTCCCTGTTGAAAGGCTAGTCAAAATCCCAATTTCAAATCAGTCTGACGGCAAGAGGATCAAGGAAATAGACCTTCTTTCACCCAAAGATCTATCAATTTCTGAAAGTTTATTATGATGTGTTCCTAATCTTCTTCAGCAATTCTCAATTTTCTATATTAACAGAATCAAACCTGATACACACAACTTAGAAAAAGGGAACAAAAACACATAAACCTTTATATTGTAAGCAAAGCAGCCAGACCAGAAATGCTTTCATTTGAGGGTGCAGGAAATTCCACTCTTACATCTTAACACTGGGCTAATGAAAATCAAAAATGCCAGAGATGAAGAATTAAGCAAAGGACTATATTCCAAGACTGAGATATTATGCATCAAGTTACATGCCAATTTCAAATTACTAGCAGCAAGGTACAAGCCCTTGGAAATCAGCTCCTGACTAAATATTGAGAAAAATGGAAGCATCAAGCTGTCCAAATCCAAATGTGTGCAACATACCTGCAATCCCAGTTTCATTTATCCTTTAAGACCATATTATAACTCGACACCATTGTGATGGTTGGCACAGGAGTCATATTATAGCACAAACCTTGGTACAACTTTAAATAATACAGTACTACTAAAGGTAAATTCCAATTGAGAAATCATTTAATTTCTGGGGCTGATGGGAGTACTCTTCCACATATTACATCAGTCCCTCCTCCCACAACAACAAGTACAGCAAAGTTTTTCTATTCCCCCCCCCCCCCTTCTTTCAAATTTTGTTTTTTTTTTTTTTCCTT
>NW_015090786.1:7936953-7944557 GCF_001431845.1 Calidris pugnax | reverse complement strand
CCCCCAACAACAAAATCAGCAAAAGTTTTTTTTTTTCCCCCCCCCCCCTTCTTACAAATTGTGTTTTTCTATATCTCTCATTTACAGGTCCATTCTTCATGTAGCAACGTGTACTGGACAATTCTATAAAAAAATAAGCTTTCATCAAAATTCCTAATAGTCTGTTACAACCAGATCATGAATAAAGGAATGGATTCCAAGTGGGCAATGAGAAAATGCATATATTTCTTTTTTGTAAAGTTGCCAAGTCTCTCCCTTGGCAGTTATTATGCCTATGCATTATTAACATTCTTTGTTTAAATTCTGGATTTCCCCTTACAAAGAAACAAATTTCAGACAATACATCTGGATTAACCAAAATAAACACACAATGCTACTGTTTAACAAATCTACCTGTCCACTGTGAATTTTCATTGAATTTAAGTTGACTTTAAATGCTCATTTAAAAATGGAATGTAAAAGTTCAAAAAACCAAATAAACAAAAAAATCCCCAACCAGCAAACCCAACCTACGCAGCTGAGGAGCCCAGTTCTGTTTACCTACCTAAGAATTATTTAGTGACCTGGAAGAATCCTTCCCAGTCACCACTCCAACTCTTCTCTTTGCAAAAATGCTCATTTGGAAAGGAGATCTGATAGCTCTACTCTTGACTTCCTCAAGGAAAAAATGCATTACAGTTGACAAAATCTTCCAGCCTCCTCTCTCACAAGTTTCTGATTGGTAGCACTGAAATTAACTAAGACTGCAACTGCTTCTGTCTGTTGCGTGGAAGAGCTGGCCCTGAAGTCTTATTCAGTAAGGTTTTCTATGGAAAAAAAAGATGACTAAAAGTGTTTCTTTCCCAGAATTGCCAAGACCTGGGAAAGAGTAGAATAGCGTCAGTGTAGAACTGAATCTTGAACCAACATGAGAAGCTTTAAAAAACAAAGTCAAATACAGCTGACCTGTATTTTGCTGTAGCTCTTATGCTACACCAGCAACATGCTTGTTGGCAACCCTTCTCCTTAACTCTGCTTATCACTTAGTTTTAAAGTATAAGGATTTAAATATTTTGCATTGTATTATCCACTAGGAAAGTTTTTACTACTTTTTTTCTAAATGCCTGTAATGCTTTAAAGAAAACAAAAGCAGAAAGACCAGAGCAGCCCAATCAACAGGTAAATACAAACTTACATAAAATAGAAGCTTAGAGAATGAGTATTTAGACGTCTTTTACTCTTTCATTCTTGCATTATTTGCTAGTATATAGGATACGGCACTTCTTACCAGTCTCCCTAGCAAAGCAGCCTTAATTTTTTAAAATTGTTCTTTTTGTATCTGCTCTCATCTTCATTGCTCCCGTTTGATTTTTGCACAGCAATATGCTTTTTGAGACAAAGCACTCAATACAAAATATTACATTTAATAATAACATGTATCCCTATATTTACTTGCGAATAAACATCCACTTTCTGTCTGTAAGGATTTCAGTTGGCTTGCCACGAACCTGCCCTATACCAAGCGCAACATCTTCTGCTGCCTTTTTTTCCTGTTACTTTCTTGCTTAGATGCTTAAAGTTGGCAATTGAACCTCGGTGAGAGCTTCGATAACTTTGTATTTATGCCCCAAACACAATGTAACACAAAAGACTTCTCTAAACTGTTGAGTTTGCTATTAAAGTTAAAGGTTCTGTTCCCAGCCAGGTCAAGATAAAGACAGCTAGTATTAAAGTGAGCAAGAAAAAATGTTTAAACTTCTTTTGTATTTTCATTAGGATTTCAATACCAGGCTTGCTGCACAAATGACAGTCCATATAAACCACAACTGTATAAAGAAAGGCTTATGTTTAAACAGTTAACAATGTATTTGATCCCGTCACAGTGAATTATCACACAAACATTCTCTTCTATGCATATAGGCAGAAATAATGTGAAATGCTTCATTATAATATGAAATATGTGATTTTACCAGTCTGCTGAGACATATTCCCCAATGTCATGCTTTGGGAACTGCAGGCAGAACATATCCCAGAGCAGAATCTGCAATTTATTCTATAAACATTAATTTGCTTCTTGATAGTTCAAAGTAAAAACAAGAATTATAAATGAACTCTGAGATGAGAAAACGTGCAACTACAAAATAAGAAATTCAATACAAGGTTATAGGAAATAAGTCGGTTTTCTACTAATTTAAAAGTGACAAATTATGCATTTCTTTCCCATCACTACTACCCTAGCTTGTCTGTTTTACTTCATGTTGAGTTTTGCTCTTGACAATCTCTGGGGTCAAAAAATATGTTCTTAGTGGGTGCTTTTTTTTTTTTTTTTTTTTAATTTCTAAACATGATATTGCAAACCTGAAAGCATTCAACCCTTTTTCTAAGGCAGAGGTCAACTTTAATTCTAGGCTGCCTCTTACCAAAACTGACTTACAAAGGAAAGATCAGATAGCTCAGGAAATTGGTAATGAGATACAGTGGTTTTCGTCTCTAGGTCACTAATTCTAAATTGACCAAGGTCAACAGTAATCAAAAGTCATTAGCATTTAATGATCGTTCAGTGCCCTGTGAGAAAGAAGCTAGTGATCTTAGTGCACTTCAGAAAAACCACCACTACAATTAGTACTCACATGCTGCCTATTTCAAGGGAGAGATCAGGATCGGGTGACTACAGACAGAACTTCCTATCTTACAGACAGATCTTGCCTATGCAGACAAACCTTTATACTAATTTTAACTTGGCTCAGGAACTATTCTTTTTAAACCAAATAGTTAAATTTATATAGGCTCTCTAAAGGGCAGGTTGGAAGGTGACTGGTCCTACTCCTTCACATCATCAGTTCCCAAATGTCTTTGTCCTCCTACACACAATAAATCTGCAAAATGCAAATGCTAACACAGATACAGAGAATACACTTTCTCAATGAGTCCTTGCTTGTGAGAGTCTATGGCACTGGAAGAGTAACTACCCCATAAGTATCCACAGGGGAACTGCATTACAGTTAATTATGTTGGCATATAATTCAAGGACTACATTTTTCATGTGCAGATAACCTACTTTCACCACATCAAACCATAGCATTGAAGTACTCTGTGGGACAAAAAAAGGGGAGAAGATATTGCTTCAACCTACACCATGCTGTAGCCTGCAAATTTCAGTCTTCTGGGAATGTGATTCTACCAGCACCTTCCAACAAGGTTTAGAAAAACAAAGGGGATTTTGGGAAAGGTTGGTTAGGTGTCGTAATGTAAATATCATTAGGGTCTGTCCATGGGAAAACTATGTCATGCCAATCCATAGTTCCCTGAACTTCACTAGATATAAAATATATGGCTTAAAAACACAAATTCAGTGATTTGGCACACTTCTGTTTATAGCAGAAGAGCATACCTGGAACCATTCAGTAAAAGTATTTTAAAAGAGCTTAAAAGGGCCAAAAAACTGGTACAGCTTCTTGTTTCTACTGCATTTTAAATGACAAAAAAGGAAGATTAGCCCAGTTAGCACGAAAGAGCAATGAGTCCATAGTAAAAACAAGCACTTGATAAGAAATGCACTCCCAAACACAGTGGCTTTCACTTCTCAAAAGTGAGAATGAAAACCCTTGAGTAACAACTCTTGCAACATTTTTACAATTGTTTAATAACCCCAGCTTTTAAATATGAGGGACTGATTCCTGCTAACCTGAGCTGCATTCAATTAGTTCAAGGAATGGAACCAAACATTGTGTCCATTAATTTTCACTGTACTCAATTAATCTTCCTTTGCCACGTGTTAGAAGCTTGTGGAACTTGTTACTTGCCCTTGCTTCCAGACGCGCAGCACATGCAGCGTGTTTGAATGGCTGTTCCACAGGGGAATAAAGATGTTGCCAAATTTTTATCTTAACTGTTTTAGAAAATCAGATTTACTTTGCTGCAAGGACTTGTCACACTTGCCTATTAGATCAGTTATGCTTTAGTATTTCAATCAGTTTCTCCTCCTCTTTACAAGTGAATGGCAGCTACTTTGTGGCAATGAATTTCCAAGATGAACACATACATACTGCTCAAATTCTGTTTTCAGAATATTTTTTTAAGCATTAACATGTATTTGTCTAGCAATCTTATGATATCCTAATTGCCTGCTCTCCTTCACAATAACTCTGTTTCAGAGACCATAGGACATAGTAGGACTTCAGTAGAGAAAACAAAAAAAAATAAGAAAGGAGCAAGTAATCAAACATAAAAGCATAATTAAGGGACTGTGTGAAGTAAGCATACATACGCATTATACATAATTTTTTTTTTTAAATAGTATAAAGTTTTATATAGTACGAAAGCCTTTACTTTTTCTTGGTGCGCATGGAATAGTATCAGCTTTGTCTGATAGGAGAGTATTACAAAATCAAATATCATTAAGAAATTGAACACACCTAGGTGCACTTTGTACATGTTTAAGTGCCTTACATTACCTTAACACTGCACAGTATTCCTTTGAGCTACACTTGACAGAAACCAAGCAAGCTGTCTAATAGGGAGGAGATTTCTTTCATCTCCGAGTTGAACTGTATGCTGAGGACCCCAAAGGAAGGCAAAATACTGCAACAAAGGGACAGTGTAAGCCACTGCTTACGTTTCTGTTGTAAATAATAAACAGCTAGCTTTAACTCCTCCCCAAATTAAAGAGTATGGCTTGCAATTTCCTCCCCTGCTAAGTGGGCAAGATGACACACCATTAAGTACCACGTGATATATTACAGATTAGATTTTAAAGGGACTATGTTCATCAACTATTGCAAGCCTACATATAAAATCTCACACTATCAGACACAAGTAAAAATGCTACCTGACTGAAGAGTTGCTTTCTTTTCATACTCTCAGAAAACCCTTGCAACCTGAGCAAACAGGGAGGCAGCAAAGCTGTAATTCCAGAGAACGTAGGGTTTTTTTAAGAAAATTACCCCTTTAATGACTTTAATGACCTATTTAAATGACTGCTTTGGATGTGAGGAGGAGAAACTGCAGCTAGGGTGGATACAGAGTGTAACATGGTGTACAAATATCCTCTCACAAGGAGGATGTTATAACAAGTCATTCGGCCCTGTGATGAAGCGGTACCTGATCCTCTGGCGAAATATTTATTCAGGATACCAGGTCACCTCAGGATAGAGGTAACAGGGCTGGACAAGATGATGTCTCAAGATGCCTTCCAAATCTGTTTTCTGCAATTCTACACCCTACATACCCAGGAGAGCCAGCAGACATTCAGAGATCACCAACTAGGTTCACAAGTGTTTTAAAATGCAAGCACTTTCCAGATGTTGGACTCACTTGGTTCTCTTTTACTCTAGCTTGCAGAGTTAAGAAACTCTGATAGGGCAGCAGGATCGGGAAACAGACAAGCCAGGCTGGGAGAATAGGAAGTTTGCAAATTCAAATGAAGTCACCATTTACTTAAGCTTTACTCCCCTCAGTTTTCTGACATACATACATACATATCATGTGGTTTTGTAATTAAGGACTGGATTGGAATTCAACCTTATGGCACAAAACAGAACTGAAGACAACTTCTACCCCACAAGACTTTTAATATTTTCCTTCTAAGATTCCCATCTCTTATTTGCTTCTTTTCCCTTATCTATCAGCTCTTTGAGATAGAAACTGTTGCTTTTCACTTGTGTGCCTCACAAATCAGGGCTTCCAAGCCAGCTCAGTATTTGAACATTTGCTCATGTAAAACAAAACAAAAACCTGTAAAGTTTGAGGAGTTAGTAGAAAGAGTATCACAGCAGAACTACCTTGAATTATCAGAGAAAGCTAGTGCTGGGCATGAACAACATTCTGCTGCAAAACTAGTGTCATTTGCACAGGTTCACACAACAGGTTAAGACCTATATTTCTTCTAACAACATAATGCACAGCCTATCATCATCAGACCTGTTTTAATTGAGCATACTGTAGAACTGATGCTTCCATCATAAGCATAACAACCATTCGGTAACTTTAGAAAAAATACTTGCTCACAAGCTCTAACAAGCAAGTGTCCAAATACCAGAAATTACTGTTGAAACTTGCATCTTTTTTCTCAGCCTTAAAGGGCAGCTAAAGGAATTCCATATCGCTTCTGAAAAGTGTTTCCTCCAGGGCAGAGCTGAGGATCAGTAGAGGGGACGAACAAGAAAAGTTATTGTGCAGTTAGCTGCAGTGTACTTATTGCGGGAGATTAAAAAAAAAAAAAAACAAAACCCTCAAAAAAGGTACTGAAGTCTACATTCAACTTTGGCAATCCTGCAGAACTTATTTCAAATGAGTACGGTACTAAGAGATTTGATTTGCAAAATTCAACTACCCATTGAATCCAAAATACTGTGTGTTATGACATAACACACTTACTTTCTGTAAGAAACGGCAAGACTGGTTCTTTCACACTAAAATGAAAATTATTTTGAGCTTGACTATAGCATAAAATAGAGCAGAATCAAATATAGTATTGTATACCTATAACCCACTATCACCTCTCCCTGCAAAAAAAACCAATCCAAAAGCCCAGGACGTGGATTAAAATCTGATCTAAAGATTACATGCTGAAAACAAAGTATGGTGAAGACTAACAACACCACAGAAACCACCAGCACCCTTCAACTGAGACACAGTTAATCTATTGTTTTAATTAGGTATGTTAGTAATCATCATTTTAGGAACACTTACACATCATAACTTCAATTAAAACTTTTTACAACCCACTACTATCTCCTGTTTTTAAAGGCATCACCACTCAGGAAACAATATAGCAAAATGAATTTATAAACCTGGAGTTTACCACAGATGGACTTTCTCAAAACAAACAGGAAAACAGTAGATTGCAAACGTGTGGGCCTTTAACTGAAACTACTCAGTCTTCAGACATATGTGCCTAAGGAAGTTCAGCCAACAATGTAGGGAAGGCAAGGTGGTATTTATGTCAAACCGGGTGCAATTATTCATTGTTCCTCTAGGAAATTTACTGAATTGATACTTAAAATACTTCTTTAAAAGAAGCCTTACCAGAAAAAAGCACCAACAAACCAAACCCCAACTGTCAGGTTTACAGAACTGACTGTCTCCCTGTGGAAGTGCCAGCCTCCACCGAGTCCCCCGCGGAGGAGCCCCCTGCCCCGGGTGCGTTGGCACTGCCAGCCCCCAGCTCCGGCGCTCCTCCTGTGATCCCAAACCACCCGAGCGTTACAAGTGCCTTATCACCGCCGGTTCCCTCCCGGTACCGCCACCGAGACAACCGCCTGCTGCACAAAAGGCAGCTCTATACACTCAGTTCGAAAAAAAAAAAGTAAGGATGAAACCTCTCGAAACGGCTGCACACACAAATAATTACTCTGATAGGGCAAGGACCGTTTTCCAAAGGGCTCTTTGTGCCGGGCGAGACGGGGACCGAGGGACCGGCTCCCCACACAAACTCCCCCGACTCCTCTCTACCTTCCCAAGTTCCGCGGCGGGCGCGGCTCTCAGGTGCGGCCGCTCCGCTCCGCCCCGTCCCTCACGGAGCCGGCCCCGCAGGGCGGCTGAGGACCGACGGCCGCCTGCCTGCCCCGGATCCCCCACCGCCACCGCCGCCCGCTCCGCCCGCTCCGCCCGCCGCCCCCCTTCAC
>NW_015090786.1:7701864-7936100 GCF_001431845.1 Calidris pugnax | reverse complement strand
CGCGCGTGGGCTCAGCCCACGGCCTCACACACATTCCCCCCCACCCCTCAGGGGCCGGACAGCGGCGGTAAGGCCGCAGCGGCGGGCCCGGGCTCCTTCCCGCACCCGCCCCGCCAATTCCCGCCTCCCGTGGGGCCGTCACGCGTGGGGGCGCCGGCAGGACACCCTGTCCGCGCCGCCAGCCGCGTTTCTTGCAGTCCGGTGGGGTCTTTTTTTCTCCCCCTCCCAAAAACAAGGCTCCGCCGGCCCCGCCACAGCGGCCACACCGCCCCCGGGGCCCAGGCAGCTGCCGAAACTAAAGGTTTTGCCGCCAAAAAAAGGGGATTTGGCACCCAAAAAAAAGGTGTAGGGAAGGCGGGAGACAAACTGACAGGGCTTTTTTCCTTAAATTAAAAATGCCATTAGTGCCTGAAATAGGAGCGCGGTTTCAGCCTGTCGCATCCTGCAACTTTGGAGAATTTACCTCCTCACAAAAGTGTTATTTTTATTCGTTTGTGTGCAGCCGTACCTGTGATGGGGAGAGCTCACCCTTCCCTCCAGGCAGCGCCTTTCTCCCGTTGGCACAGTTACAATGACCAAATCTTTTTCCATATTAAAAGTTGTTCATCCCTGCTCCACACCTCTAAAAAAAAAAAAAAAATAATAATAATAAACCCCACAGCGGAAACTCCTCTGGCTGCAGCGTCCACATCTCATCTGGGGCCTGAACCACCCTCCTTCCTACCTCCCGTTTGGTGGGTCCCCCCCCAAAATAAACAAGAAGGGATTAATGCTGCATATCCGTCCCTGCACGAGCTGTTCCCAACCTGCTGCTTGCAGGGCTGTTGGGTTCTAAACCAAACCAACAAAAATATGAAAAAACCACACTTTGAGCCACTGAAGAAATAATCGACAGGGATTGAGGCATTTCCAGGATCAGCAGCCGGGTTTATCCCGGAGCTTCATAAATAAGGGATTTCTCATAACGCTGGTGCGTCTCACCACATGGGAAATTAAAATGCGTTGCTAGCATTTATTTTTAAAAGCTTAGCAAAAGGCTCTATTTGAAGCTTTAGGGTGTTGGGTTGTTGGTTGGTTTTTTTCGTCCCCCCTGAAGAAATAATTATTTCTGGAATTGCTGCTGTGTTCCGGCTTTAGTCTCCCATGGACATTCATTTACCTGCATTTATATACATGTTATTTTAGCCGATACCTTTGCAACGTGAAATTAGGCGTATCGGTGGATAATGAGTACTTTGCTTTTCCCATTTTAATATTTTAACTATCAAAATAGATAAGAAACTAAATAGCAACGATAATGACCGCATGCACACACACGCTTTATAGCTCTTATAGATTTTGCCAGCAGAGTACATGCTTTAAATTACAGCGTGTAAACGATGATTTAATTGGGACTTGGGAAGCCAACAAAATAGTCATTGTCTGAAGTGAACTTAAACACGCTGTAGATAACCACTGTAATTTTCCATCCTATTTTCAGACTGAAGGTAAAAGGCTCTTTTTTGCAACTGAGGGTAATTTAGATTTCCTTTGCTTCAGAGGAGGGTATTTTGCAGCCTGAATTTGAGATCCCATAGAGGGAAAACATCTTCTGGCCCTCACCCCAGCACACCCAGGAGTTACAAGTTGTCCTGCGGTATTCCTGCGGTATTTTTGCACATGCACTTCTACTCGAGTGGCGTCGGGGGCTGCCCAAATTAGGCCCCAAAATTAGGGGCTCCACCTAATATCATTTGTTTGGCTTTTTTGGGCTCCTCAGAGCTGTCCTGCATTTCAAACCCAGCTTGTTCAGCTGGACGCAGGAGCTAGGACCATGACTACCTAGGGCTCCATGACACCAAAGGGCTCCAGCTCTGGTTTAATACTGGTACCACCACTGAATTAAACTGAAGCAGGCAAAGCAGAACGGGCTGTGTGCTGGGGAGAGCCGATCAAAGTGTTTCAGCTGGTGCCTGCAAAGTCCCTTAACTGGGAAAGGTTCTGCTCCGTGGTGGTAAAATAAAGCCACATATTTGCGCTGAGTCACATTCAGTCTCATCTATTCTCGTGTCACAGGTGTATTTTCCCAGTATTGAGCAACACTTCCCAAAGACAGACTAACTTGAAGAGCCATTTAAATATTCATTTTCCAGTTCAACTTGCATGCCGGATAGGTTCTTCCAAATGTTCCAGGGTATAATTAGTTTCTCCAAAAGCATCTTCCCACTAGGCTCTTTGCTAGTGCTGACCACGCTTCCCCCTCAACCTCTTAAAGCTTCACTGAATTTCTGCGCACAGCCTCCCGCAAAGGTTATCATCTTAGGTTTAATAGGGGGGGAAAAAAAAAAGACAGCACAAGAGATTTACTGCAAATGGAAGCTATTACTTGAGCAGTTATCAAATGAAAGAACAATATAATAATGTCTAGTCATAAAGATATGAAGAGTTGCCTGTCAGAGGCAAACACCTGACTTGTAAAATTAGCTTGGGCAGCTGCTGTGAGCTTTTGGCAGGCAGGACAAGATCCTTGCTACACGCAGTTAAACACCCAGGTGTTTTGCAGCCATACAGGCTCCAAAGTGGGCACCCAAACTTGGAGCAGCCAGAGGGAGATGCACGGGCATCCCAAGGCCACGGGAGGTTTGTGTGAAGCAGGGCTATGGGGATCAGCTCAGCACCATCCCAAATGTACCCCAAAGGGACCCATGTCCCCTGAGTTTACTCAGGTACCTGATGCCTTCCAAAGCTAAACCCATTACCTCCAGCACGGCTGTAGCTCATTGAGGCTACCAACCCCAACTTTTGGGTTAAGTATTAACTAACTAATAGCAGATGGTGTTGAATTTTGTCTGCCCCTTGACCCATAAGGTCAGGTCGCACAGGCTATGAAACTGCAGCTAGAAAACAGGGATGTCCAATCTAGTGTATCAGCATGGACAGTTTTCCTCATCTCTCCCAATTCTGCCCTCCTGCCAAGGGACAGGGCAGAAACCCCTTCAGGCTAAACCAAGTGTCCTTTAACTTTTCCAAAACAAAAATACACAGGCAAGTGGATAGCAGTGCCTGTCGCAAGGGAGGAAAGTGGGATATTAGCAGAAGACTCTTTGACTCCTATCTGAGAGCCAACATCACCTATCAAGGACTGTCCAGCCCCTCTCACCACAGGCACCAGCACCCCAGCCCTTTTTCCCCTAAAACCACTTACTTTCAGCAGCACAATCAATTCTCACACCTCCTTTCCTGCCACCACACACATTTTCTTTATCAATACTACACCAGGACCTAGCCCCAAATCTCTGTTTCAAGAACCTGTGCTCCTCCTGCAGCCTTTTATGGCCAGCCATCATTAGACCTCAAGTGCAACAGTCCCAGGTGCCTTTTAACCCTTCCTCTCCTGGCTCAGGCAGGTCAGTGATACCAGCAAGGGCCACAGGTGATGCCTCTCTATTTTGTGGCTGGAGTGCAACTTGTTTTGGTGTCTGGATGGCATAGTGTTGGCCACCATGGTTTGTGAAAAAGTTTAAGACATAGAAAAAAGCATGATGGGAGCCTTCCCAATGCCAGTGAGGATCCAGCTTCTAACAGGGGTGGTCAGCCTAGCCTGACTGCAGAGAAAATCCCATCACAACCTTGCTGGCAATATCTGCTTTTAAACAGCCAGAAGGCTGATTCCTGCTGTCTTTAGCTGTATCTTAAGACCTTGAGAAAGAGCTGAAGGCCCTGTGGTATCTGCAGGGGCATCTGCCCTTCTGAAACACGCCAGAATAAGGTGTTTGATGCAAGCCAAGGGATCCAAAACTCAAAAAACCTGTTCTTCAGCATTGTCTTTTGGAAACAGAGCTCAAGGGTTATCTCAGAGGGAACCTTTGGCTCAACTGTTCAAATTACAGTGAGACAGGGTTGCCTGAATGCCAGGTGAACAAGCTTCTGCTTATGTTGACAAAAAATATAAATAAAAAAATGAGCCACAATTATTTTGTAGCCAGGACAGAGGGACCACAGTCCATGGCCATGTTTCTTTCTTCCTGACAGGGTTGCCTGTCAAAAAAGGGAAAGATGGAAAGCTGAGGTTTTCCTGGTAAAGGCAGGCTGCAGCTGGTGGTGGCTATGGTTGTGGCAGACCAGTGGGTTTCCTCCTGGCCTTGGGAAGACAGAGAATTAAAAAACTTCCTCCATCAGGGAGGTGTTGCCCAGGTTCTCGGCTCTGCACACCCATGCACTGGGACAGACACAGATGCAAGGCAGCTGTGGGCAGAGCCCTGCCCAGTACCTGGGTGCCCACATCCCAGTAAGCCTTGCTGGTGGCACGCTGAGAAGCTGCACGCCTCTGCCCCGTGCCCTGGGAGGTGAGCACTCCTCAGCCAGGACTCTTGGCTTGGCATAAGGGCAACATATAGGATGGGTGGTATGTCTTCTGGGTGCACATACCTGCTGCATCTACCAGCTCGAAGTGACTAAAAAAATACCCGGCAAAACTAATAGGCCAACAGATGACTCCAAAAAGTCTGCTCCAGTGCTCAACTAGTCAAACTGCCCCAAAACCCATGGATGTTAAAGCCTACCTCAAAGTCCTCGGAGAGACTCTGATTAACCAGGAGGGTCTCTGAAGAAAACCACTTGCAGGATGTGATGAATGACCTGCACGAGCTGCCCCGGTTCCTGGCTGGCCTCTCAGCCCCAAGCACTAATAGCAGACGAGTTTGCACAGAGGCTTAACTGGCTCCTGAGCTGTGATGGCAGAATAAGATGGTGCTTTAATAGAAAAAACAGAAAGGAAAATGGTTATTGAATTTTACTGAAAACCCCCAAGGCAGGATGAGGAATAGGATGTAAAAATGTTCAAGGAAATTAAACTGGCAATAGGGAAGGGCAGGGTGTTAATAACAGCAGCCTTAATTATCCCAACTTACAATGGGTGCACCCTGTAATAATTTTCAAGTATCAAGTATCATTACAACAGGTTTGACCCACAGCTTCTTAAATAAACTACCGTAATTATTAACATGCATGTATTATCAGGATCCACCGTGAACAACATCTCAAGTCTGTTGTTGCAGAGCAAAAGATTTGGGTACAAATCTTGCCCTTAATAATTTTGTGCATGCAGGTTACGGGCCAAGCAGGAGGCAGAGGGTGTGCAAGAGGATGCACACAGCATCTACGCAGCACACCGGGCAGGGAGCATGTATGAATCTTCACATCCTTCAGAGTGAGGAAAGAGATCAAAGACACCTTGTTCCTGCTCCAGAGATATTAGTTTACTCTTCCCCCTCTAGCTCTGGGCATGTTTTTTGACTACGGTCTATAAATGGGGTGGATCATCCAACCTCAGCTCTGCTGCAGTCGAGCTGGTTGCAGCAATCTTCACCAGCTTTGCCTCCTGCTGACTAACTGTGTTTTTTTTAATCCTGTCCTTTCAGTGCCCAGAGGAAGAGCACAGGCTCTCTCTGTGCCTTGCTTCTGCACAGCAGAGGGCATGGATTAGCCCTGAGTGAGGCATCTTCAGAGCTGTGACCATCTGGCTGTCATTAGTTTGATTTGATTTGATGGAATTGGACAAATGTAACAATTAGTATAGCAAAAAACCCTAATTAAAAAAAAAAAAAAGAAAAAAGATGATGGTGATTGAGGATGGATGGGTTTTTAATTTTGTTCATGAATGAAAGAACACATTAATTAAAATCCAGGGTTTATTTATTTGTTAGTCTCGTTTTGTAGCAAGCTGCTCCAAGGTCTCTGAACCTTGCTGACAGCTCACGTATTTGCACGGTGGCCCTTGAAATCCTCCACGCTGGGTTTCCCCCAGCTCCACTCCTCCATCCCACCACTCGTCTCTGCTCCCATAACAGCTCTGCAACAGCCTCTCACTGGAGGGTGGGTGGTTGCCCGCAGCGGGAACACTCTGGGGACAGTGAAGCATGGGGAGGACCCTGGCACCGTGGGGTATTTCACCACCGGTGTATTGAAATGCCAGTGTGGCATTTCAAGTACTGTGGGAGCAGCAGGCCTAGACGTGAAGTGACATTGGAAATGTCTGGGTTAGTGGCTTAACTCTCGAGCTCCATAGGTGGTCTAGAAGAAGCTTCAAATGGGAACTAAATATACTGGAGGATAATGGCTACAGTTCCCCAAATGTGGAAATAATGCAAGCAACAAATCCATCTGTGGTTTATTCCCTGATGGGGAAGGATGCTTTTGTCTGATTTGGGAAGCCACTTCAAAGGACAGATGTGATGGTCCCATCATAGCCCCAAAGGTGGGTGATGATACCACCAGCCTGCTGGGTCTTGGGGTGGGTGAGAGGGCTGACCACCTCCAGAGCGAGGTGGGCATAGCATCACATCGCTGCCTTAATACTTTTTCCTCTGAAATGCTTTTGTTCTGAATAAATACTTTGCTTTAGGAAAGCTGGCTGACCAGCAGGTAGCCTAGTAAACTGGTAAGGTGCACATCAGTCCTGGCCAGACCCTGCGTGGTTCTAGGAGTCGCTACTGGATAAAATAGTCATGTTTTGTGAGCAAATTATCGCTCGTAGGAAAGCTCTTCCCCTCACGGTCACATTAGTAGTCTGAGAGACCACAGAGTCTGAAAATTCAACATTTGTAAGAAAACCAGTGGGAGAAATGCAATGCAATTACAGGGAAAAAAGGTCATTTTGGTGCATTTGTGCCTGCCCCAGCTCTGCCTGGCAAAATGCACATTCGCAGGCAAAATGATGCAGGTTTGGGCAGAAGTTACCCAAAAGCCTGATTGGAGGCATGCACCCAAACCCTGCATTTTAACCTTTTTTTTCTGCTCCTCCAAATTATATTCAGGAAATATCTGCATGAAATGTTTCAGCTTGTCATTGTGAAACTACATTTTTTTGTTCATTTCATAATAAAACCTACAAAAAGAGATTTAAAAGACCACAAAGAGGATTAAAGAACCTGAAAATGAAAACAAATACTTCATTGGGTTTTTTTTTCCTCTAGTCTGCTTTGGTTCAGCCAGTGAACCAAAAAAACCCCATTATTCAAACAGCTGAAACGAGTTGTGTCAGCGTTTGAGAATTAAATGCAATTAAATATACGTATGCAGCCTACCAGCAAGGTGATTTCTCTGCAAGTTGTCTAGCTGTATATTAAGAGTTGCTGTTGGTGGGCTTGTCATCAAGTTACATTATTTCCCCTGAGATCAAAACAAATCAACATTTCCCCACTCGGTGTTTCTGAAGACGACATTTCAGTAACAGCTGAACAGCAGGGTCTGGAAGAGAACTGGATTATAGACAGCAAGAATATTGAACTCAAGGAAAAAATCCAAAGACTACGTGAACTCAAGGAGAGGAGATGGAAGAATTATTTTTTTTTTTTAAATTATTTGGGTTTTAATGATACAGTATGTGATTTCTCACACAGGTCACAAATTTAATGCAGCTGCACCAGTGCCCTTGCAAATTACCAACCCCAAAGTAATCTGATAAAACCAGACCATAATGTGATCAAGAAAGGAGATGGGGGAAAAAAGGAAAGTGCACTGGTTTCAGAAATAAGGGGACTGACCTCTAAACGTGCCAGATTTCCTGTTCTGGAGGAAAAAATCACAAGAAAAATACACCTGTAGGCTCTCAGAGTGGGATACCTTGCAGCGTATACAGTACTCCCATTTAGGAAATAACCAGGAGATTATATTGCTGTTTTTTCTTTGATTATACACATTTCTGTGTGAGGTCAACATCTTAAGATTGTCTTTTTTCACACAATGTTCTGGGAGCTCTTTTGCTGTTTCTTTCCCCTGTCAATCTGCGTCTCCTCTCCCGACAGCTGCTGGCTTCGCTAAATGAAGGACAGATTTTTCTGCAGTGAAAGATGCTTTTTTCTTCGGGGAGAAGAAAAAGAGGGGGTATAATTGTACTCATCACCTGCAGGCAGATATACTGCAATTTTTTCTTTGTTTTTTTTCAAGGATATGATGAAAAGGTTAGTTATCTGGGTTTCTTGGAAGAAACCGAGCTGGTTTTCTGCAGAGGCATGAGAAACTGCATGAATAAAGATCCCCCCAGTCTTTGACTGGACTGACACCCACAGGGGACAGCCCTCCTGGGTCAGGGCCACATCCCACCACTCACACTGCCCAGTCCACACGAGCAATGTGCTCCCGGGATTTTACAGGACTGGTAACTGCTGGAGGTGATGGGACAGGCTCTTTGCTTGTGCAAACAGTGGGCTTCTGCTCAGTTTTTAGGGTAATTGCTGCTCACACCACACAAATCACAGCCCAGTTTGACCTCACTGAGACCAGGATAGGTCTCAGGGTCAGTAACAGCCTGGGGATGCCATGCTGACAACGCAAGCCTGATATATTTTTTAATAATGGGGTGTCATATGCATGACTTTTTGCCATCCTTACTGCTCCTGCTTGTGAATCTCTGTCAGAACTGACGTGAGACGTGAATATCCTTTAATTTGATCAAATAAGCAATAAAACCCAGCTCGCTCAGCTGGCACAAGAGTCCTACAGCCAGAGCAGCTGTACCACTTTACACCTGCGGAGATTTTGGCCCAAGTTTTGCTGCAGCTGAGCTCCAGCCAGTAAAACTAACATTGATTTTCAATTCTCCAAGTAAAAAAAAAAAAAAAAAAAAAAAAATTTTTTTTTTCTTCGGGGGGAGCTCAGAGTTTTCTATCTGAAGATACGAGTGAGGAATTCTTTAAATTCTCGGGCTTCCTTTTTTTGCTTCGTTCTAGGGCATTCCGTTTCTCTGTATTTTGCATGGCAATCATTAATAGGTGATCTTTGGCATATATTAGATCTCACTGATTTATTTTTAAGAGTCTGTTCTTTGGTATCTGATAGGAGCTTTTCTGTGGATATATAATTAGATGTTTGCTTTCTATGAATAGATGCTGCTCCTCCTCTTACTTTGGTCAACTTGAGAAGACTTTACTTCAAATGAAGGTCTTCCAGATGCCTTAAAAGCAGATAGGGTCCAAGTTTGCCACATCTCTTTTAACAATTTCTTTGGAACTACCATAAGTCACAATCCCAAAAAAAAAAAAAAAAAAAAAAAAAAGATATTTTTTTTTCCTGCAGGCAGGCATAAGAACGTTACCACCAGCACAGTCTTAGCATGAAACTGGGCTAATCGACCTGCAGTAGCCTGCATGGGAGAAAACATGCTTCCACAGAAATTAGTATTTGTTTAGCTTTGCTTTTAATAAAATAAATAATAATAAATTATATAGTTCTTTAATAAATTATTACTTGCAATCAGAAATTTATAGAAGGAGAGAGACAAACCAGAACAATACACAATGAAGAACAACAAATGTCCTAAATAGGTACAAAACCACTCACGGCAGTTTGGGGGGAGTCCTACCAAATCAGGGAGCTCTTGTTTTTGTCCCCTCAGCATCACACACACAGCTCTGCATCCTTTGCATCTTGACTTGCTGCCAGGTCACCTCCACACAAGCATAACGCAGATTTTGAGATGCTTCTTAGTCTACAGAGAGACATAAATTGGAAAAAACTGCTCTGGAGGAAAAAAACCAACACGGATTTGAAAGAGCGTGTCAAAAATTGCTGGAGAAAAAGAAGAGTAAAAGGCATGGGATGCTAGGTTGATGTGCTTTCAGTGTTATGTATTCATAGCCGTAGCCGTGTTTAAAAACAGTGGGTCACTACTAGCCCATAACAAGCAGCAGGTTGCTGGGCTTTAGGAACCATCCATTCCCCTTGAAAACAATGGTGACTATTTATAAGAATAAAATTAAGCATTTGCTATATGTAAGTGTGCTGACAAAAGGCGTGAAGCTAAAAGAGAAATAACGCCAAACACATTCAGCAGAAATGTTTCCTGTATGCAGAAATGCTGTTGATTTGTAGCTTGGATTGAGCATGGAACTGGTGGGAAATGGTTCATCACAGGTGTTTTGCTTGCGTGAAAGAAAGAGGCTGCATTTCAAGCCAGCTTCCCACTATAGAAGCACGATACAGTTGTGCCCCTGCCTGAGAACACACAGAAAATGAGCATTACCTGCCATTCCTTGTTTCTGTCAGAAGTACCCTAAATATTTTAAGGCTTAAAGACGACCAAGTTCCAGGACAATGGCAGCAAATACCAGATGAGGGCATCAGCATCTCCAGACATGTGCTTTTGGATGATACTATAAACCATCCTGTTTAATTAAAGACCTTCCCCTCGAGTTCTCAGCATGAGACTGTTTAGAGATGGGGAGGGAGGAAGCGCTGAAGCCTGGCCAGTGTAAACCACCTCTGCCTATGGGTGGCAGCTCCAGCCATCCGAGGCTTGAGTTCCTTCCTGGATGGTGTGGTCTGAAGTTTTGGTATGAATCCAGATAGAAATATCTGTGACATAATGAGTAAAAGTGACTAATCGCTCCCTCATGCCAAATTTAGCTTAGAGGTCTCCCACTGAATTACTGACCAGACCCATTTTTTAATTAGCCAGATCGGAAAGTGGCAAAGCCCTATCCCATACAGCTGCCAGTGTGGCAGAAGACTCTGGCTGCATCTCCAGGGAAGAATATTTGCGTCGTTAGGATAAACTTGAAATTGAATCTTATTCATATAATCAAAACATCTTTCATGATTCACTTCCCATCGTTCCTGTACAGTATTCAGAATATAAATAGCTGTGTTTTAGGTATAAAAGACTTGCAAACCATCCTCCCAGTAGTCTTTAGTGTGACAGAACTACTCCAGCAGCTGCAGGGTGTGAAGAGAATATCAATTGTAGTTTGTTTGTCATCAGGTATCTGGGGTGGACACATGGTCTGCAGAGCAGGACAGATGCACTTGTCAGAATGCACAGGGATCAGTTACCAGGAGGGACCTTTTCATTCAAAAGTAAGACATTTAGGGTGAAGACAGAGGATAACTGCATAATGACACGTGAAGTATTCCTTAGCTGGTCACCCAAGGACAAGTAGCATTAGAACTGGAGCTTTCCTTAGCCAAATACTAATTAGGAGTGAAGAAAAATAAATGTGCAGTGAAAAGCCTTTCTAAAATGGTGATGTAGCCTGCATAATCTTTATAAATGCACTGGCTAAAAAAAACCTGATTTGCTCTAAGTGTGTGATAATGGAAAAGTACCAGAGGTTTCAAACGGAGGTCAGGTGAGTTCTGGTTTGAAAAGATTAACTCTATTATAGCTGGGAGTCTTTCATGAAACGTTTCCCATTAAAGATGACAAACGCAGGGCTCAGCAGAAGCTTCAGCATCCCAGCTGTGTCAGACATAGGCCCAGGTGTACAACGCAGAGCCTGGTTTCCTTTAGACAACCCATAACACATTTGCAGCAATCGCATGGTCCTACTGGCCCAGTCCTTTCTTAAAATACTTGCTGCTGGGGGGTTCTGAGAAGGGTGGATGGTGGCACCTCGATCCTGCTGCTTCCCAGGCAACAGCTGCATCCCTGGGACCATTAGAAAAACCAAAGCTTCATGGAGGTTTAAGGCACATACCAGTAACTGCGGATGGGTTATAGTGATTAGAGCCAGCTCTCCACCTTGTCACCAGTCCCCAACTGTGCAAAACACAGTTACAACATGATTAACTCATGCTCTTAAGAAGAAGATGTCACACTGCAAAACATTGTGATCATCATATGGCCAGTTTTAGATTCTTGCTGTCTCATCATTATTTGCTTGTATTGCTCACCCTCCGTGAGTTTTGTCAGCTTGAGCCTTTGGGAGGAAAAAAAAAATCCAGGGTGTGAGTCCTAGATGTAACATGGATGGTCTGCAGGGCTCTAGCAGAGCCCAGCTGCAGCAAGCCAGTTCAGCCCAGTCCCCAAGGAGCTGGTTTGACTGGAAACACAGGGGTTATACAGAGCTGGTAGGGCACCCAGGAGAGCATGCTGCTGACCATATTCCTAAAGGCTTGCACTGTGCTTTTGGCTCTTAATTACAGTGTTTTGAAGAAAACTGCTGGATAAGGTAGCTAAAAGATTCACCTCTTCTGAAAAAAGAACCCAACAATAGAATTCAGGCAATAGCAGTGTTCAGGAAGAGTTCAAACGTGTGGCTTTGTGACCTCTGAGATGGAACACACCGTATGGAGAGCAAGCACGGAGCAGCGTGGGCTGCACCGGTGGCAGGGGCTACGTGCGGTTCTTCAGAGCCTTGAACACGGGTGTCCTGTTGTCACCTACCATCTAGGTCTCTTCCTACACCACCGACCCCCTCCCAAGACATGGGAACAGCCATGGGCACCACAATGTGCTTGCAATGTGCTAATGAGCGTTCATCAGCCCAAGATTAATGGGAAGGAGAAATTTGCAGAGAGATTAGCGAACCGATTCGGGTGCCAGACAAGGCAACTTGAGTCGCTCTTTAAGGAATACATTTGTACATAAGCTAACAACTCTGCTACAGTTTCATACGTCATTAGGCTAATGTTCTGTTTAAATAGAGTTATCAATCATTTTGTGATTAAACCCCTTTGTGCCTGGCAACAAATTGATGGGAAACGAAAGCATTAGTAGGTTGTTTGAGGATTATAAAACAGTACTTGTAAAGCTCCCACTGCTTCTGCGGAAGGTGAAAAAGCGCAGAGGAACTAATTGTTCGTGCCAAAACAAGCCTCCAAAAGTGCTGCGACTTAAATAGAAATAACCAACTGAGGTGTCTTTTATTTGTTCTGACATGCTTGAGCCTTGCAGGCATACATTTGGGTCACATTTACAGCTTTTTTCACAAATCCTGAAACTTGTGTTACTTTAAAAAAAAAAGGAAAAAGAAAAAAAAAGGAAACAAAAAAGAAACAAGCAGGCAAACTGAGACCCTTGTGAAACCTATAGTTCCAGCAGCTTGTATCTTAATGTACCTTAAGAAAGATGTGAACTGGCACTAGACTCCTTATTTCAGAATTAAAATGGTATACTCTTCCTCAGAAATTAATAAGTATCTAAAAAATCAATTTCAAAATTTGGTTTTGGATGTCTTCTTTATTTTAGTTACCGGTTGCAGGGAGATACCGTAATAGTGCCCTGCTTATTTCTGTGTTGAAGTTTTGCATTTAAACCATGAGTAAAACTCTTCCATTTCACCATCACATTGATAAGTTTAATTTCCAGTTTACGGAAATGGGTTTTTTCAGCGAAACCACATTTTGTGCATTGCATCCTGTATGAAACACATTTTTACTTTTCCCAGGAAGCAGTTTAAAAATCATGTTTATTAGCCCTGTCAGCAGCAGCTGTTGAAATGCTATAGCCGTGGTTGCTCTTTATTTCCACAGCTGTAGCTTCTAGAGGAGAACAATGAAAGGTCAAAGGCAGTGGCAGCCCATTTTCCTGCACCAAGATCCAAGTCCTTCTCCAGCCCTCATCAACTGCAATACGAGAGCACAGCCCTGAGTGGCACAGAGCAGGTGAAGAGACATTGGTTGCTCACTCTCAACACAAGAAGGAGGCGTCTTTGGATGACATTACTAAAAGCCAAATTCAAAGAGGCAAGAAGAGATGGTTCTTCACACAGTGGGGAGAAGATTTGAGGCCTCCAAGGATGCTGAGATGCAGGTGCTTGTGTAGATCCAAGAGCAGCACTTGGGTGGTGCACACACACAAAAATCCTGTGGGGGATTAACAGACTGGCAAAACACTTCAGGCTATGAACCTCTTATGGATGGGGGAAGAGAGTTCCATTCCTGCCCACAGGCTCCAGTGCAGGGATAAAAGCGGGGAGGACACTCCTACCTTCTTGTGCCAAGGAAATTTTGAATATCTACCTTGTGTTACTAACACCTGCCTGGTCCATTCACATCCATTCCCTTATCAGGGGTCGCTATCAAGGGGCTTTTCTACTAACACAACAGCTTGAATTATAAATATGAATATGGGAAGAAAAAGGCTCTTGAAGCTTGATTGCCTCACTCCAGGACCACACCAGCGGGTGAGAAGCAACAGCAGACTTGTCTGCTTCCTAAGCCCCACCAAATGAATATCTTTTGCCCTTGGCTCCAATTCCTCTGCAGAGAGCATGGCAGCAGCCGCCTGGCAGAGTGCCTGGAGAAGGTTACAGCTGGTCACCTTGCAGTGACACGCTTCAGACAGTGGCCTTGCAGAGCAAACAGACCTGCATTTCACACTGAGAGGACAGAAGAGCAAATTGAAAGGCTCTGCCAAACAACCCAGGCAACATAAGTCTTCTGACGATCTACTATACTAAAGACAAAACAGCTCCTAAAACTTTAGATGTTATAAAAATGCCAAAAGGAGAAAGAAGAAGAGACAACTATTGCACTATTATCCATAACATTTTTATGTCCTAGAATCCTCTGTGTATGAACTTCTCATTTCTTCTTTAATAAGTACTGGCACACCAGAGAGTATCATAAAAGAGGAAGAGAGCGTAAGGTATAATACAATATTGGGGAGAGGAATAAGCAATAGCAAGCCCCACAATCTGGAAAATGAGCTTGTTTTCAGATAGTTGAGGCTGGAAACAACTTTTGTTTCAATTTCGTTATTAAAGGCAACAGCCTCAATTCTTCAATTTCGCGATTAAAGCCTTAATCTTCAAATCAGACAAGTAACCATGACTAAGTGAATTTAGTTGGAAACTAGATAATGAAAGAGAATAATCCCAAATTAGCTTTCCACTTGTAACTACTTCAGGGCAGAGTTAACATGGCTTGGGTGCTTATTTTTGCATTCCTATGTCTTAACATTTTTGTGCTTCTCTTTAAGATGTTAGCAACTTAAATTTAGGTTTGGATTTAAATTCCTGAGTGTGCAATTTCTCGGGGCTGGAGCATCCCCATAGTGTGCTTTACCCATAAAGTCAACCCTAACTCCCTCTTCATGTTGTTTTCTAGAGCTGTAGCCAAATAGATGGTGTTAATAATACATGTTCAGGCTGCTCACTGTGCGCCGCTGTTGCATCCCAAGAGAGAATCCTTTACTTTTAATGCAAATAAGTACAATATCAAATTGATACATTTTCCCACTTGTTTTGGTTTTGAGATGAATACAGAGTAGAGCTGCCTTTTTGGCACACGAAAGAAGCAGATACAGAAGCATTTACGGGAGCATGTGGGACATTTGGCTGGTTTCACCTGTCACAAAGTCACCACTCACTCATGTCCTCTGAAATATTAATCTGCTGCTGTGCTGGCAGGGCCATTGCTGCCTCCACACCAAGCTCAGTCCTGCCCTGGCCTCCTCCTTGAGGAGGTGGTCATGCTCTGTAAGGACCAATGGAGCAATTTCCTAAAGTGGCACCAGGAGCGAGCTGTGCCTGACACCGAAGCAGATGTGAATTTATGGTCTTTTTTTTTTTTGTAGAATCTTAAAGCGTGAATACAATTACTTAAAAGCCTTTCTAATAACATCATCCTCCCAATGAGGATGGATCCTTCCAACACCTTTCTGAAAGTTCAAGGTAAAACCTTGGCTGATAAGGGGCTGATGGTACCAACTAGAGGAACACATAGCATAGGCAGATGCTTCAGCAAATAACTAAACCCTTCTCCCCTTCCCAGCTGCGCTAAAGCACCGCAGCCCACACCACTCATGCTGTCCAATGCCCGGGCTTCTTCCATGCTTTTCCAGACATGGAGCAACTCTGTGATGGGGATACATAGCTACGGACCTGATTTTGAACCTGCTTTATGTGTGACATGAATAGGCATTAAATCCATGGCTCGGGAAACAAGAGCAGGGCTTTCAGTTCCACGACAGCCTTGTGCTGCCGCCTCTGCCAGCAGCGCTTTCATAATTCAACACTGCAAAAAGTCTTAGATTACAGTAAAAAGGCAGGCATGTACCACGGCTCTGCAGGCTGCTTTTAGCCAGACAGTTGAACTCCTGACACAGTGGCACTATTATTTTTGTTAACAATATGAAAGATGATAATGTTAGAGCAGGGCCTGGGGCTAGTCTGCAAAGAGCAGTACAGTCACTGGCAGGTGACATATCTCTGTAATGCAGCAAGTCCAACTTCTGGCTTATGCGCTTTCTATTAAAGATAGATGAGAAAAGGTCCCTTGGAGTAGGACTGCCAGCAACTAGCTCTCTGAATGGGCAGCCATCTAGTTTTCCAAGCTCCAGTCCACGGAAAAGCCTTTTTTTTCCTCTCTACAGACATCCTTTGTGCTCATTCCCCACTCCCACACCTGCATCTCAACAGCACGGAGATTGCCAGGCAAAGGCACCAAGGTGGTTTCTTCAACAAGCAGGACACCTTTGAAAGCTTGTTTAGAGGACAGAAAGCTCCAGCAGCCTAGTCCAGCCATCAGGGCAATGACCAGAGAAGGAGAAGCCCCAGCAGAAACCCCCCCGGGGGACTCCTATCCACCACCCCAAGCTGCAGAACACTCAGGGTAGGAGAAGGCTCTCCTGTTAGAGCTTTGGCACCCATTGCAGCGTAATTAAGGGTGCTAGACCAGAAAGAGAGGGAAAATACGGCCAAGATATTGCAGCTTTGGGGCATCAGAGATAGATCTAAAGTACACTAATGCAATTGTACTTTGCAAATGTAAAATGAAGGTGCTTTCCATGGAGCAAGCCTGAGACCCAGGGCTTCTGAGTTTCTGGGGAGTGCTCAAACCATGGGAGATATCAAGTTAAAAAAGGATGTAGCAGCAGCACCCCTGCACAGAAACGTGGAGAGATTGTTGGGGCTCAGACATGGGATGGGCACTTTGTAGTGCCTTGAGGGCAGCATCCCTACGGGGCACATGCATGGAGATTTCTTATCCTCTGAAATTATGCCACTGCTTGCAAGCTTAGTAGGACAGAAATAAGATAAATAGACAAATACCTGAACACCACAAAGATGCTGCAGCAGTTCCAAACACAAACAGAGAAATCTGGTATAACAGCAACCCTCCACCACCACTGTTTCATGCACTGAAACCTCACAATCAGCACAACTGTTTCAGCACTGCCAAGGAAAAATTACAGAGGAAAAAGCAAAAGAAAAGAATCTCTTCTAGGTTGTATTACAAAAAGCCCCTGAAACAATAAGTTGTACTACCAAAATGCATATTGTATTTAAAAAAAAATAATAATACTGTGCCCTGAAAACAATGGAATTCACTGCCCAATGAAGTAATTGCTGGAGATACCTTACAGCACACAAACCCAATTGCCTCATGTTCATTTTGTCAAATTTGGAAGGGAAAGTCTTATGTTCTCAACTATGAATGTAGTCTAAAATTAGCCTTTGACACCATCCACATTGGACTTTTTTCAACAGCAAGGTTAAACATGAAGAGACACCCCAAAGAGTCACATTTTAAAAGCTGACAAATCAGCCATATTCAAACATAACTGTATAAAAATGCATGGGGAGCACTTCAGCGACTGGATAAATGACAAGTTAACAGGCAGAATAACCAGCAGGAGGGACATCTGCAGTGTTGTGGGAAGAACTGACTTCTTTGAGGACTCAGGGCTTATATCTTGTTGCAAATAGCATTTTGCCTGCTGAAGCCCAGAGCACTTCGAGCTGGAGGTGACATTTGCCAATGCCATTAGGGCTACGACATTTCACATGGCAAACAACTGGGCTGAAGCACCTATGTGCTCTGCAAAATAAAACTGGATATGATAATTCAATGAAATTACACCTTGCAGCCACCCAGGACTATTTAGAGCTTTGGCACAAAAGCGGCTTGTCCGAAGAAGCCACGACAGGCCCAGCTTATCCAATATTTATCAAAGCAGCAATTCTAGCAAGCCCTGCATAAATAAGACATTATTCCTAGCCAGTAATTCAAAAAAAGCAAAGTGTGCACACACCAGAGAGCAACAGGCTTGTTGCTGTGAGAGAGACATCCTCAGTATGGATCAGGTTCAGGAATAAAATACAAGGATTCCCAAACTGTCTTCAAGGGGGTCTCAGCAACTCATTGCTGAGGAAGGTTGGGGACTGATGGCAGGGATCAAACCAAGCCCCCATTGCCCTGCTCTGCAGCAGAAAACTGCAAACTCTAGACAAAGTTATTATTAAAGTTAATTTGAAGTAGAAATGTATTGAAAACACTCCTAGGCAACTTGTGGAGACCTCCCAAACAACACTGACACGAGTGGGAAAACACAGATCCATATTTTTATGAACCCCGTGAGACGGAAATCAAGGACCATCCCTCCACCCTGTCCCACCATGATCAGAGTTTTCCATGCATCCAACACTGCCCTGGAAGACCCCAGGAGCTCCAGCTGGTGATGAAAGATGCCAGGAGGAGCTAAGGAATTGCTCATTCAACTGAATGTATTAACAAAGGAGATAGTGTTTTAGTTAATAAAGCTATTTCTACCCATAGCCTTGGAGCAAGAAGAGTTAAACACCCCAAGTCTGCACAGCAGCACAGGATTTTCTAATTCTTTGCTTTTTTTTTTTTTCTTCCCCCTTTGAATGGGTTTGTTTGTTTCCCTTGGAGGCTAGCAGTCACACACAATGGGCAGATTTTTCAATTAAGCCATTTTTTTCCACTTTTAGTCTTCAATGGAGCCCAGGTGCCAATTGTTTGCTGCTTGGTTCCTGCCTTCCCTTTCCTGCCAGCAAGTTTAACCCCTTTCTCTCATTCCTGCTTTTGGGGGTGTCGTTTGGTCAAAAACACTCCTAATGCAGATGGCTGACAAAAGATTACCAAATGGCTCATTAATGGTCTGTGTCAGGTATGAGTGATGTTAAACAAGGCAGTAGATGGACCTTCCATCTATGAATTTAGAAACAGAAAGTCAAATATTAACTAATAATTTTTCTATCCTTTGAAACCCTCTTCATAGCATATTTATTTATAAAGTGAAAACATTTTGCTTTTATCAAAAAAACCAAGTCAACGACAGCCAGCTTAGGCAAGGCTCTCTTCTCTGATTGATTTAAGAAAGGCTAACAAAGACATTGCAGTATTTTTTCTTTTCAATCCTTCATCAACCCGTCTCTTCCCGGGGAGGCAGCTCAGTGAGTTCTGGCGCAGAGCTGCCATCCTGCACTCTTGGAGAGCAACCTCTCCGACCACCCCAGCCTCCAGGAAAGCACACATAAATGCTTCCCACAGATCAGGGATTAAGTTAGGCCCAGGCTGGGGCTCAGCTCAGTTGCAGTGTCTCTGCTAGAGGTATTAAACCCTTCCATACATCAGATTGATTCTGGTTGTCATGTAGCCGCTGTGTTGCTGTCAACATGCTCTATTGTGGCTTACCCTGACATTGTGATCAAGTGCTTGGGGTTCTGCCTCATGTATTAAACATCAAACCACGCCAGCAGATAAAAATCCTCTCCCTGCCACGTGTTTCACCTTCACGTTGCTCTGCATCGTCATTATCAGAGAAGGGAAAAAAGACGTGGCCGATGTTAAGGCTGTAATGCCAGAGCTGCAGCTCGGTGAGGAACACCTGAATGGTGTCTCCTGCAGCTATTGGCCATCACACCAATGCGGCCATGTTGGTAGGGAACGGCTGGGGAAAAGAGGGTTGAATAAGGAAACACTGGAAGAACAGAGACTGGAGGACATGGGGATAAATCTAAAACTACTCTGAAGAACTGAAAGACAATTTATAAGAACAACTGATCCAACCAGAAACAAGTGACTGGCTCTCTTTCCGGATACCCACAGTACCAAAATCCATCAAAAAGCTGTCTGCAGAGACTGGACAGTCCTTTCAGCCTTGGAGAGGACCTCCTCCAAAACCAGCCATTGCTCCTTCCCAGCTACATGCGGCTCAGCTCTGAGGGGTACATCTGCCTTTGTTTTTTTTAAAAACAAGAATTATACACAATACCAAAATTTTAAAAAGAATCCTCAAAGATATGAGAAAGGTGAGCATAAATATCCAAGTAAAACAAGACTGGGCTACCAAGAGAAATCATACTCTAGAGCAGCAGTAGTGTGGTGGGAGGGAAGACATATACAGGAACAAAGCTATTATCATTTGGAGAAATTTATGCACAACGTTTACATCCCAAGCAGCATTTGGAAGTGAAGGTTTAGTAATTTATCATATCGTGATTCACTCCTCCCCTGCAAAAGTGATAGAGCACTTCTCTGAACACACTGTTCACTGACAACCATCAACACCTTATACTTCACCCACAAACCCAGAACAGCTTCATCCTTGGCAAAAGCTGTCCCCTTGGGGCTTTCTGGAGAGCTGGGGTTTAGGAGGTAGCCTTGAAGGGTAACAGTTTCAAATGTCAAAGAAGCAATTTAAAAATACATAAGGCTGTGAAACCTGATGGGACCTGGAAGAAATAGAAGAAGAAGGTATCTCAGAAGAAAGATCTTTGGCCAGTGAAAGCAGATAAGCCTCAAAAATCACTTAACAGAGGAGCTGTGAGTGCAGCCCAGCAGGAGATGCTGGCAACACAATCTCCTGCCCCAGCTGAGAGTGTCCCCAGGTATGTCCAAAGGCACATGCCCCTGTGGCCAGCAGGCAAGACCTGACTGGGACCCAGCACCTTCCTTGTGGCCAAACCTGCCCTTTATTTTCCACAATCCATGCAGAAACATGGTATATTTACGATTACAGCTCTGTAGCTAAACTTGGCTGAAATCAGTGCTGGGCCCCAAAACTGAAGTGGAGAGGCACGTATAGACAGATCCTTCTTCAGGACTCAGCTCGCGAGTCTTAAAGACAAGCTAAAACCTTGGCATGTGTATGCATTCGGCAGGGACTATTAAATCAAGTGAAAGAACATTTCATGGTTTACTTCAGTTGATCATTTATGAACCTAATTGTAATAAAGTTATTCCTGAAGAGAAGTTTCAATTCTACCCGTGCATAAAAAGTAGAAAAAAAAAATAATACAGTGTTAAGAGAGCTCAGCACTGAGAGCAGCAGTGTGCAGGCTGAGCTTCTTCAGTTGCTGCTTGGCAAGAGACAGCTTTCTCCAGCAGAGCAGCACCCCAGACATGGCTATCGCTAGAGAGTAAAAATCAACCAGGAAAAAAAGTTTCAAATGGAAAACAAAATTCGCAGAATGCCACTGAAGTTGTGGTGAGACCCAGAACTGGGTATTAACAAGTTTTCAAGGACAAAGTTGTAAAGTTTCCAATGACAACTGCAATCTCCCCCTTGCAAATTAGCCCAGAAGACGCACGTTGTGTCCCCGTGTGACACAATCATGCTGTGGGATGGGGCTCCTCAGCCCCTTGGCAGGGTGACTGGAGAGCTGCTGGTGCCATCATGGGACACGCTCACACTGAGCCCTCCCTGGGAGCTCTAAGTGATAGGAATTATTTCTCTTTACAGGAGGGCTTTGCATAATGAAATAAAAACCCCAACTCTGGCACCATAAGAACAAGGTATATGCAGGTGAGGATTGCCCTCTGGCTTTGCTTTCCATGCAGGTTTCAGGGTGGCTTTGGCTGACCTGCTTTGCCTTCAGGCTCCTACCCAGTCCCAGGCGCTTACACAGCAGTAGCTTTTAATTACAGCATGTTACAACCAAGAATTAAGTAGTTTCTGTTGAATTTTTGAGCTTTTATTTATCCAGCATGATCAACCTGTGTAATCCACGGGTTTGGAAATCATCAGCCAAATGGTTCATAAAAATATGAGGGGCTTTTCTTCCCAGGGACATTGATGGGACATCTGTAGGAACTGAACTGATACCAGGGCATAAAAAACCCAGTGTAAATTTAGATCATTATGTTATCAAGAGGAAAAAAAAAAAAAAAAGGGACACACATAGTAGCTTTGGATCTTCAGTGGCCAATGTATTTTGGAAATAGGCTAACATATGTAGTCTTTCTGAAGACTACCTCCACACATGGGTTTGGAATCAATTTAATGCACAGTGCTTTATGCAATTATACCTACAGATGCCTAAGTGAGAATTTAAATTAGCATTAACTTGATAGCTTTTGCTAAAGGCAGACAAACGCGAACGGGCACTGGGCAGATTTTCCTGTAAAGCTCTGCTGATCCCCATCAGTTCCCGAGGCACTGCTCCAAATGTAAACCCTCATGATCTTTCAAGCAATTAGGCCCTCTCCAAAAAGAGCCTCTATGCCCAAGTGGACTCAGAAATGAGACCCCATCTCTGCACAAATCACATCTCTGCAGTGCAGAGCATCACCATTTAGTCAACTGAAAGAAAGATGCTTGAATATAAGGACCTCACTGTTCATAAGAATAATCCTTACCCAGAAATTCTTACAAATCTGTATATACTGGTCTGATGGCCTAGACATTATATGCAAGCCAATTAAAAACATTTTTGAATGTACTATTAACAGAAATCTGTGCAAAGATTCACCCGTAGCCTTCTGCGAAGTATTTTGCTTCTGAGAACTGTCAAACTCACTGCAGAGGCATTTCACAGTTGGTCTGTGCACACGTTGAGTCCCAGGCATGTTGTGCTTACTGCATGTGGTTTGCTCCTGCAAAACCTGCACCCAGAAAACAAGTTGTTCTTCTGTCCAGAAGCCCCAGATAAGACAACTCTAAATTAGCACAAGTAGGTCTCTCCTCCTCATTTCAGTTTATAGCACACTTATGTTGGGATTTGGGAGCAAGATGTTCTACCTCATGAGTAGGATAAGAGAGACCAAAAAGCCTCCTCAGCTGTATGGTTATAGAAGAATGACTGAAAAATAAGCTCCAGCCTGTGCACCTGCATTTCTTACCCTCCCCACCAAGCCCCTCAAAGTTTGAGTCAACCAGAACAGGAGTAATAGCACTTCCAACCACCTATCCAGAAACCCATCTTACCTATGCAATTTAACTTCCCCTCCACCATTTTGCATTCAGGTTCCCTATAGAAACAGGTCCTTTTTATGAATCCCAATCCACAGCAGCGAAAAGTGGAGCTGTTAAGCCACATTGAAACAGGTACCATTGACACTTCAATTAAGGTAACAGTGTCACAACACTTATCTACAGTTATTTTAAGGGAGAACTTGCATGCTAATTCACAGCCATCCAGCTACGTTTATTAGGAGATGCTCACCTTCACACCTACTACCAACTTCATTCACCCAGAAAGCTTTTGAGAACTAGGAGGCTTTGAGGAGGTCCCTCAAAGCTGACATGACAAGCTGTGTTCACAATCATATATTTTCATATGCTTTCAAATTATGCATGTGGTTTTACTATTAGAATCTAGGAATTAGAAGAGAAAAGCAAAGTATGCTCCTCTGCTCTGTGCCAGAAAGGTTCCAGAAGAGCCTGAATTACTCTGGAAATGGCAAGAATCCAGATTTGAGGACTACTGAACATGGAGGTGAGCTTCAGCTTTATGTGTTTTCTCTGACATGACAAATCCTCAAGTAACACATAGGCAAGAGAAGCAGAACTAGTGTCTCGTGGTTCTTCTGCATTGAGCCACAACAACTCATCACTTGCCTTTAATGCTTCTTGGATGCACAACATCTGAAAACCAAGAGGATTAAAGGTCTGCATAGGATGTCTCTTTTAAACACTGAAGTTTGCAGACATTGCAGCTTCAAAGCTGCCTATACCCCAAAAGCAACCTTTACTCTGTCATCTCAATAAACCACTCAACTTGTCAGCTACTCAGTCAAAGGGAATTTCTGATTTCTCCAAACCAAAGTAATGGGTATGTGTCCACCTGTGCTAAGTACAGAAGACCACGGGGGCAGAGAGGTTTTTACCCTGTTACTAATGAATGTTAGGAAGGCTGGCTTCCTGATAAGCCAGAAGAGTTGGCAGCAAACACACAGCATAAAAATGATTCAGAAGCAGTCTGATCCCCTAATTCTGTGAAAAATCAAAACCAGAAGACACATAGTCAGCTGCAGTAGAGAAACTATCAGCTAGAGAGAGCATCATTTTTTCACTGCAGAAGCAGCAGAAGACTCAGATCCTTCCCTCCTGGAAGCAGGTGCAGGTAGAGCAAACTGAGATATCCATGGTTGATGTTCCTCTTGGGGCACCTCCCCGCTGGTAGGAGGGCAGACTGATATCACAGGACTTCCCATCACCCGTTAAGCAGCAGATTTCAGTTTCCCCACTTTCCTGCAAGGAAGCATCTTCTGATGAGTTGAATAAATCCACAGCTGTGCATGTTGTCACCTTGGCAATCTACTGCTTGGAGCAGTTTCCCCCTTCAATAGCTCTCGGAATTGGCACTGAAAGGCTGATAAGTTTTTAAAACATTTCTGGACCTCTCATCTGTCTGAGGAAAGACATGTCTAGATGACACACACCATTGCTCTGTAATCTGGAGGCTGAATTTCCTTGTTGGCACACATAGGATAAAGAGACACAATTGCTTTGTATGAAAAACAATTTGTGAGTGATTTTAAAAAGAGTGATATTAAGACAAGCCTTATGGCTGTCTCTAGAGAGGGAACAGAGGGGATTTCCCTCCTTTACTGGGGTCTTCTGCAGGATCCTCTGCAATTTGGGTGAGTCAGGCTGTGGCTCCTGGACTCCTGTGGAGGAGAAATTCAAGCAGCAATAGTGCAGCTACATGTCCTTCGGCGAGACTCTCATCTCAGGGCATGAAAGCTCACATCCTGAAATGCACAACAATAACTGCTCAAGCTCACTGAAAGGCTTCATGGCTCTTCATTTCCCCCATAAATGAATTACACGACCTTGGAGCGCTGCTCTGTAGTTTGGCTTTCTCTTTTTTGTTGTTTGAACAACAGAGGAACAGCTTTTGAGATTTTGTTGTTGTTGTTGTCTTTCATTGCACTAATTTGTGTGCTGAATATTTAGGATGTGCTCTCTGACAGAAAAAAATCCTGTTGTTAAAGCAGCACATGAGCAGACACACGGTATCTCAGCAGTGCTCTGCACAGGTAGTCCTGATGCACCAATGCTCCAGGACTTGCTAGACTGCCACCACTACTGCAGGCTCTTCTATGTGCTGGCATGGCCAAATTCCAAATCCCAGCACAGTCTGGTTTTGCAGGAATGTGGTGAGTTTCTGATTCAGACTATGCTGTGACCAGGAAAGTGGGATTGTGCTGGCTGCGCAGCACGAAGCAGGGAGGCAGATGCTTGTTACAGGAAGGTGCTACAGTGGTCAGCTGGACAGGAAAGCCTTGCTCAGACCCCGAGAGGCTGCAGCACAGAAATGACTCCATTTCCTTAACACTGGCATTGTGTGACAAATTCAAAATTCACTACTTCTGTTTTGTTTACCTCTGAAGTGTCTGTGGCAGTTGGGGAAGATTTACACTCCAGTCAATAAATGCTCACATAAACCTCCTGCTATTCAGAAGGTGCCAGACCATGCTGTAACAGAGCAGAAACCAGGGATGGGGCCCCAGGGAGGGCTACAAGAGGAAGGTCCTCCACAGTGAGCTGCAAGCTGTGTTCTTCTGTTTGCTGCATTCCCTTGGTTGGCTCCATCAGCTGTGCTGCATGTAAGGAAAGCCGATAAGATGAAATAAAAAAGTAATTTGGAAGAGGTGACAGTGCTGATCCTCTCACCGAGTCAGCACTGAAGAGTGCTCCTCCCCCTCCATGGGGATGCTCACCAGTGCCTTAGTGCTTCAACATCACAGTGCACAATTAAACCCCAAAGTAACTCACCCCGCAATTATAAAAATGAGAGTCTGGAATCCTGAGTACTGATTTGGGTCTGCTCTCCTGGATACCCTTCAATTCTGTTTGATATTCACCTCAGAGAGGCAGGGAATGGCAGTCCAGTGTTTTGAGGCAGCAGATGAAGCTGCCCCAGATTGAAGCACACGGGGCTTTGCTCTTTGCTTTGATGCCTCATTCCTCTCCCAGCCAACGTATTTGTCCCTGACTACGACGCAGGGTAACCCACTCCAGGAAAACATTTTTGCCTTCTTTTATCACCCGAGGGCATTTTGTGAGGGGAGGGGAGAGGAGAAGTGTTTCATTGCTGATTTTAGAAGCCTGCCAGCCTGGTGTGACCTTCACCTCCTGTACGCTGCCACGAGTTATCCAACCTGTCACAGGCGCTGGAGGCTGCAGCACAGCCCTGCCTCAGCCCCTGATGGAAGGACACCTCACGTCTGAGTACGTGGCACAGAAAAGCTCAAAAAAACCTTTGGAACTCAAAAAAACCCCAACCAAATAAACCAAAAAAAAAAAAAAACCAAAACATTAAAAAAACCCACAAAGAAAAGAAAGAGAAAGAGGCAGAGAGGGTGAGACATGTACAACAGGCACTACCTGTGAGTGGGGTCAGAGCTCCCACCCCTCGTCCTTTGAAAAAGCTCTCCTCAAAAGGTGAAAAACATGTTTCTATATTTAACTCACTCACTGAGAGGAAAACGTGCCCCTGACCCAGCCTTATTTACCCAGGACATCCTATTGAGGGAGTTTTTAATCCAAACACAGCGCTGAAAATAGGATGGATGATTAAACTCCTGACATAGCACCCCATTATGCCTCTAAAGGTTGAGTGTAATTTTCCACATTTCATAATCGCTCTAACCCTTTCTGCCTTCCTGCCTTCTGCAGAGCACTTGCTCTTTTTCCTCTAGCCTCAGGTTTCTAAATAAAGGTTTTTATTGATCCTGGAATTTCTCTTCACTCCAGATGAGCATCACTAAGGCAGAGAAATCGGTCAGCAGTGTTTTTTCCCTGCTATATTTTTTGTAGTTTTGACTAAATGTACTGTAAGTCCGGGGTGGAAACATACGACTTGCTGCCTTGCACCCAATGCTGGTACCTCTGGTTCTGATCCAAACAAACGCAGACACCAAGAAATGGGTCCAGGAGGCCTCATGCTCCATGCGAAGTCATGCATCTTTAGAATAAAACCAAGCCAGCCTCCAAGGTTTGTGAGGTCTACAGCCAAAACTCAGCTCCCCTGAACAGCAGCTACTGGTAAGACACTGTTGTGGGTTTAAGGTTTAAAATCACCGCCAATGCTGTCACCTGGTGCTGTCCAGATACACCATATGATTGTCCACCTTAATATTTTGGACTGCCCTTCCTTGGGCACGGCTTAGTGACAGCTTTGAACAAAGTCCTCATGTTTATTGTAAAGTACCACACAATGTGGATTTACAACCACACACAGTATCTCTGACAAGGTCTCACTAGTTCTAGGCACTTTTTGCTTTTTTTCCAGCCAGGGTCTACCCTTCGGGCCATACACACCCCACTGCAGCGTCTCTGTCTGAGCTGCAAAGGGGTCTCTGCGACCTCCATACCTGTAGGTATGTTACACAGAAGAGACCTTTGCTGGCAGGCAACCAGGGCAAGATGGAGTGCCAGATCCATTTTTATTTCCCCCTCTCCAATGAGTCTATATTTGGCCATTCTCCATTGTGGCAGTGTGCTCTCTGCCCGCAACATCCATATATGCCTTTACACAGTAGACTAATAAACTTTACACCAAGTCTTTGTCCATATGGTTCATTCAATAACAGAAAGTTAAGATTATTGGTTAAAACTTAGACATAGCTTTGCTTTATCCAACTCTTCACTGGGCAGGAGGTTTGCTTGTCTGCTTTGGAGCTACTTGCTTTTCACATACCCTTCTCCCCACAACCAAAACCCAAAGGACAGGATCTCAGTAAGCACCTATTTACAGCAGGATTTGGGAATTCCTGTGCAGTTGATTTATCAATAGTGAACAAACAAGGCACTAGGTCTGTTCCTATCATCAGGGTCTATTTTAAGAGACTACTCTGAGAGGATGGAGAGTTCATAGCTGGCACAAGGCAGAAAAAACTCTGCAGATCCTTACCTAAACCAAAAGCAGATACTTTCCAAAGAGCTGAATCTGCTTAAGCATCCACATAGCCCTACATATAAATCTCTAACAAAGCTGAAACCAGATGCCTCGGGAAAAATACAAGATTAGAGCAAACATATAGCTATGCTTCTTCCAAATGCGCCTCCAGCCTCCAACTATTTGCTCTTTATGGAGCTAATGAGAGGACATTTCTGCTTCTTGTGCTGGGAAAAGGCATGAGTGCAATCTCTGCCCACCCTCACCATATTGCCATACAGACAAAGGTAGGTTTTGTGTCTGCCCAGTGTGACTGAGGAGGAATAAGCAAGACCCTGCCAGAATGGTGGAACCAGTGAACAGCTGAAGATAGGGCTGTACATCCATCAGGAATTGCAGGCTCCAGTCAAACTGGGCTGAACTGATGTTTTAATGGAAACACTGATTATAACCCCGACCCCAAATTACATAACTGAGTGGCAGTGGGCAACTTTGGTACAGCTTTCTCTTGCAGACTGATGCCCTTGAAAGACAACTGCCCAAATAAGCTTCATTTTGGTAGTTGATGAGCTAGCGTTTTGCACATATAGGCAAGATACTCCTTGTTGTTCAAAGCACACAAAACAGAGATGGGTTTTCCATCTTCATTATTCATTCATTCATCATCATCATCATCCATTTTCATCCTCCACAAACTTGGGTTTTGCAGATGTAGCCAGGAGATTCCCTTTCCTTTGGCATCAGTGAAAGAGCACCTTCACCCAAAAAGGACTTTGAGCTCTTTTCCTACCACTTCTTCTAGATGCCCCAGCAAAGGATGGGGGTCTCTCTGCCAGTGGGACCATCACTGCAGTAACAAAGAAAACACCTCACAGGCACATTGATGCAAGCCCCGAGATGGGCCCCAGCAACTGGACTCGCAAATTGCTACTACCTCTGCATTAAAAGAGTGCTTTTAGCTTTCAGATTAGAACATCATAAAAGCTTTGCTTTATCATCTGAGTAATTAAAATACATGAAGCACAGAAACTAACTGACAAACATCCAAATAAAACCTCTCAGCCAGTAACGGGGCTTAGGAGCAAGCAGTTTCTTACACAAACCTGCAAAGCCCAGCACCCAGAAGCATCCCACCCGGCGCTGCTGTCACCCAGGAGGCCACCTTCGCAGCCAGGGCTTTGCAGCCCCAATATCACACATCAGCAAGAGCTGGAGTTGTTGAAAGGTGAAAAGCAGTGCTGCATTTTAGCATCTTGAGGGGATAAAGTTATCTCGTCTTCCTTCAGCAGGAAGGGCCCAGCAATTGTCACTGTATGGCAAAGAATACCCTCAAGATGTGCTGTCAGTTTTGACCATCTGTGTGAAACCATTCTAAGCATCAAATGAAGAGATATTTTTTTTTCTTTAATTGCAAATTTAAATTAATGCCATTTATCAGCTTTCTCCCAGTGTTGCACTGCTTTCAGTCACTGCAAATATTTGCTGGGTTTAACTAGTTTTTACATAATTATTTAATTACTTCACAAGAGAAAAAACCAACCCTTACTGGGAGTGCTGATAGTGCCTAAAATTAAGCCTTTATAGGAGCAATTCAGCATCCTTCCAAAACCCAGGTCTTCTGAACTCAGCTTTGTGCCACTAATAGAGACATTTCTATCTGTTAGCAGCACACTTTCCTCTTCTTTTCTGGTTAAAGCTGGCAAAGGATTTTTTCCTCCTCCCCCTCCACAGCAGCTTTATCTTCGAGCAGGGTAAATAAGCATCACTGAGCAACGGCAGCAAGGGTTCATTATACATGCTGGCCTCTCATTTTGCATTTCAGCTTAGCATCCCCTTCCCTGTGCAGTCCTAACTTGAAAATAGTTGCGTTCTGCAAAAAGCACCAGGAGACCTTGAATTAGCACGCCATGAAAGGCAGGATTAGGAGGCGGTCATTAACAATAGCTGCATGCCCTGAAAGCCTCTCGTTTAATGGAGTGGTAAGAGATTATTTACACTGTAACGTTAAGAATCCTGATATCCCAACGTCTCATCAGCTTAAGATGTGCCCTTTAATTCCTGTTACCTTGCTGAAACCTCATGTCAAACCTGCATGGACTCTGCTTGCATCAAAAATGAATCACTTCTAGCTGCTGGAAGCCGATTTTTCCTGACCAGATTTATGTATCTGGGTAATGGGGCGTAATAGAAAGGTGGTTAAGATTCTCACGTCAGCTTAGATGGAAGGATTAGCACTTTAAAAGAGCAGATTAATCTTTGTGAGACCCAAAAAACCTCCCGACTCCTGCCACAGAAACCGCTGTTTCTGGAAATGACCTGCTGCACCTAAATGACTTCCTTTAACACATATAAAACTAAGGTGACTTAATTTATGGAACTAAAAACCTTTAAAAGAAATGGACACGCACTACAACTCAGACATGGACCCATAGATCACCTCCACAAAACTGCAGACCTTGTGCTTAATTAGGCATTGAGAACATGAAGCCATGTACAAGACACACTTCGGTGCCTTTCAGAAATACTGAAGCAATTTTTGTGGCTGGGCATTGCCCAGACGAGAGTGTGCCAGAGCATCGCCTCCCCCTGCCCTCCCTCCCCATCCACCAGGACACGGGGAACTGACTCACTTGACCCTACGTCGAGCAATTTTATTTCTTAAATGCATTAGTAATTTCATTAACTTTGATGTTTTGGGGATTATTTTTTTTTAACCCAGTCTAAAGCCAAGAAGGGCTTATGGAGAAGATAATTACTCCCTACCCATACAGGACGAATAGGCCAAAGGGGAGTCTTCTGATCCTCTTGTCTGATCTCTTGCCATTTCCCAACAAGGTCTGAGCAGTCTGGAGTAAATAAAGGCTAATCTTAAACTCCTAACAACGTCTGACTAACAAGACAGGACCTTTGACAAGGGGTCATCTGCTTTCTGGTAAGGATGTCTCAGGGATGGGAGTCAATGCCAGATAAGTAATTTACTTTTTTTTTTTTTGATTATTTTTCATTTTAGTAGGCTTGAAAGGCACTCATACTGAGCTGCTTGTCCACCAGGACCCCCAGGTCCCTTTCAGCGGAGTTGTTCCTCACCAGTTCCTACCAGTTGATCCTGGTAGATCCCAGTCTGTGCTGTACTCCTGGATTATGTTTTCCCAGGTGCAAGACCTTACATGTGTCCTTGTTGAACTTCATAAGGTTCTTGTTTACCCACTCTCCCAGCCTATCCAAGTCTTCCTGCAGGGTGGCTCTCCCTTCCCAAGTGGCCACTCTCCTACTCAGTTTTCTATCATCAGCAAGCTTCATCGGGGTACACTTGATTCCATCATCCAGATCATGTTTGAAGATATGAAACAACATTGGGCCCAGGGAACCCACTTGTGACAGGTTGCCAGTTTGAAAACGAGCTATTGACCACCACCCTCTGGGTGCAGCCTGTCAGCCACTTCCCCAGCCACCACACAGACCCTGTGGCTAGACTCTGGCGCATCGGTTTGTCTAGGAGGAGGCCACGGGGAATGAATACAGAAATAAAAAATAAATACAGAAACCCCATACTCCTCCTCAGTGAGTTATTTGCTAAATCGTATCAGATGGCCAACTCCACACTCAGATGGATTGCTCCAGCCCTGACCCTGGAGGGTGCTTGCGTTAGGAATTGCAGATAATTCAATGATTCTTTGTGCTGGCTCAGCTCACGGCTTCTCTTGAGCAAAGAGTTCAGTGCTATGAAATTTGCATCCCAATAAAATAGCCCTATGACATAAATGATGCCCATTTGCTTTTGGCTAGAACCAACACGTTCATTAATCTCGGCACCTCCGGACGGGCTCGGTCTGGCTCACCACACAGGAAAAGTCACTGCTTTGTCAGCTTTGCACCTCAGCCTCCTCTCATTAAATTCCCATCTAGATGCCATATACCTTGCTCATTAAGAAGCAAGGATTTTTATGATTATCTTAATATTTGCCAGACCAAACAGCCCGAGATGCTCAAGAAATGGGACTGTTGTGCATCCCCAGAGCATAACGCCGCCAACCAGTTCAATTCAGTTAGGCATCTAGTAGGAGCCAGTACAAGACCCTTTTTTTTAGGTCTGGTGAGTACTGGCTGTTATTTTAGGATGGGGTGAAAGAAGGGCGATGTGGTACTTGGGTGTCTGACCTGGCCAGAGCAAACCTGCCTCATTAGGTACCATCTTGGGGGCTCTGAATCAGTTTCTCCCTGGCCCTCTAGGCTAGAAATTCAGCTACAAACAGCAAGAATAGAAGAGGGAGAAGAAGGGTCTGAAAAGCCACCAGAAAGATAACGCTGGGGAAGATACACTCTCATTATCAGCCAAAGCACGTGCAAGGAGCAACTGATTTCTGGAAAGCAGCTGGCCAGGGAGAAATATCAGCAGGCTTTGTAACATCCCAAGTCTGCCCCAAGCAAGAGATGTGCTAGTTTTTGGGAGCACTAGGCTTTATAGTCAGTTAAGCACTGCAAAGCCCACCCATTCCTTGCAAGTGCAACTCCAAGGTAGTATGGTAGAAATATGCCCCCACATCTCTATCCATTCAACAAGCACTAGGCATCCCAAGGCAACACAGATGTACCAGTGATATTTTTAGCTTTTTACCTCATAAGGAATGAGAAGTCAACAAGATATGTTCTAGAAATTGCCATTTCCAACCTAAAGAAAAATTACACTGTCCAAAATAAAACATTACATACATTTTTCTTCTTCCCAAGAAGAAAGGCATGGGAGAAGGTAACACGTGAGAGGCACAAGTCACGTTGCCAGCGGTAGAGAAGGAGAGCTGATACCTCACATGATTACATTTCTCTTGTCACCAGATATGTTCAGCAGAGATGAAAAATTCATTTCATGATGAAAATCCTTTGTTAAGCTCTCTCCTTGCAGAGTAAGTACCATAACCCAATCTGCTTAGCACAGCGCATGCCTTAAAGTGACCATGGGAGACAGCCCTTGATGTGAGTTATAGTCTACAAGCAGAATAGCACACAAGCAGTGTTGTTCCAATTAACTTTTGCTTGCCCCGGTTAAGATTCATTTCTCATTTTCTATCAAATGGATAAATCCAAGCTTTCAGAAGCACAACCTTCCCACCACGTACATCCCATTACACTGTCACAAGTGGCACAGGCAATACCAGGAAAGCCAAGATTCAAGAAACGAGCTGGAGAACAATTCAGACTGGCTTCAACAGTTATTACTGTTAGACCTGTTTGTTCACCCCCAAGCTTTGTGGCCTTTTCTTTCTGCTCTGTATCTGCTGCAGATTCTCCTGGTTCAGGGTAATTTGGCATTCATAAGGCACCAACTTCACAAATTTGCTGCTGGCAGGTAGAAACATGCTTTGCTTCGCAGCTGTTCGCTGTACATCTACTAAACCATTCAGAAGCCACGGGGGTAGGAGAAGCATGAAAAACTACATTTTGTCTTTTCCATGATTACTGCAGTGGGCCAAATCCACAGCAGGTGCAAATAAGCATGAGATCCTCCACCTTGTTCCACACCTGCTTTGCAATGTAGTCACTCAATTCAGCCAAAACCTTAATGAATGTGTTATTTTAGGTTGCCCATGCGAATTTTCCACATTTAAACAATCAAACAAATTGAGGTTTTTATCCTACTGACCATGCAAGAGGGTTTCCAGCTTCCCCGTTGCCTTCTGTATTCAACCTGATCTAGACTTCATCACCACTCAGGACAGCTAATCCATTTGAACCCCCCTCATTTCTCAGGTATATTGGAACAAAGACACGGGAGTGCTCGATGCCCCATCTGCACCTTCTCCTGCTCTCCACAACCACACTCCTGGCCCAACATGATCATATAGCCAGCTTACTGAGACTTTGTTACACAGGAGAAGGTGCTCAGGGGTAGAACTGACATGGCACATTTATTTTATGACACTGTGGGTAAGTTCAACGCACTGAGGGTGAGGAGAGGGGAAAGCAAGCACTTACCCAGTCGTTTACTGCACACTGCGGCCTTTCCTCTCTCCAGCACGTCACGCTTCTCCAAAGCAGCCATGTCCCCAAGGTAGCACTGAAATACAAAAGGTTACATGAGAAGCTGGCAATGAAATGGGCAAACAACTCTGTCTCTGAGCCTGAGGATCCTTTGGGCAACTCCCCTCCAGGGCAGCAAGTGATGCCCCAGAACCATGCTGCTGGTGGGCTTTGCAGGGAGGGCTAGGAAGCCTGAGCTGTCCCATGGCGTTATCTAGGGTAGGCCATTACCTTGACCTTCCCACCACCATCCTAGAGACAGGTTTGGATCCTTAGCTCTAGGGCTGCATTCAGAAACCATGAAACATTTTGAAGGGTAGTTGGAGGTGATGGGAAAAGGAAAGCAAAGAGTTTTTCTGCAATTTTCTTGGAAGTAAGCTGTGCAGGGGAGAGGATACCCCACACCATCTAGGTGTACTGCTGGGGGAGCATTCCTATCCCCTCCTTATATCCCCTCTTGTTCATTAGCAGCATCACCTGAACAAGCCAAATGCCCCATCTGGAGGCAGGTGAGGACTGTGCTTTACCCAGCAGCAGCATGAACCCAGCTTGTATCATTTACACATGAGATGATGTGCAGAGAAAGAATTTTAGCAGTAGAAAACAGCAACTACAAAATGACAATTTTATGTTTTAATTCAGGCAGAAAGCACTTGGAGGAAGGTGACTCAGATATATCTACACTTTCCTCCTCAGAGCTCATGCTTGCGTCATCCTGCGTCACCCACAACCAGCTCTGCTTTACTACTGCAGAAACCTGTTTTTCATGTCCTTATTTCCTGCCTGATGGTTTCTTGCGTAGGTGGCAGCAGAAAGCCTATAGCACAACATTGTAGAGCCTGTCTGATGAGAGATGATTTCATTTCTGTTTGAACTGGTATTTATTCCGCTAGGGAGACGGGCAGTTTATCCCTTTGGGTTAGCCTGAATGGCTTTTTTTCAGCTCACATTCCAAAATGATTGAAGAAAACAGCTCTAAGCATTTCTAAAATAAAAGGAACATGTCAGCAACTTAACAGCGGCTTTAAGTTCACGCCTTATGTTTCCGAAGGGTGAAACCTCTGTGTCAAACCCTTAAGGCTACCTTGGACTTATCACTTGAGCTTCCTGCATTTCTCACTATCCCTCAGAAAGTATCACTGTCCCCTGTGAAAGTATAATTGACGCACAAATCCAAATTTGTCTCCATCCTAGTTGCTGTATCATCCTCCAGGTATATTATCTCAAAAAGAAATTAAAGTAGAAAGTGCTTTAGGAAACGGTTTGCAGCCCCTCCTTCCCCAAAGGTCCAATCTGCTTTAATTAGGAACAAAGCATAAGATCTGGATGCAGCTAGTGAGACTCACATTTCAGAAGGGCCATAACCAGTCTGATAAAGACATACCACTTTCAACCAGGCTATTGGGACTTAGAAAGAGATTTGAAATCTGTCGACATACAATTCTAGTAGAGGAAAATAAAATGTTGTTAGACATGTCTGCTCTCAAAATCAGCTTTGCCTGGATCCATCTGGCCTGCAACACGGGCTTCTGCCTTTCTCTTTTTTGTACTCTGCTCAGGATCAACCCAAATCCGGTGTATTTAAATTCCCATAAAACAGAGTGCAGCTGAGGGACATCAAATGCAGTCTTCCCAAAGTGCTTCCAGGTAAAACTTCAGGCAGGAGATGGCAGTTTCTTTAGTGGGTTTTTGCGTCCCCTCCGTGGGGACGTGCAGGTGATGGTATGCACGGCACGGCTCCCTGTTGGCTGTCAGTCCTAAAGCAGGGCTGTGGTGAGGACACGGTGGAGCTCCCTCCTGGTACTGACACCCGGGCTGGCAGCGATGTGACGGTGACCTTGGCGAGCTGATGCTGTGTTTGCCCTCATGTCACCTGCAGCTCAGAGCCCGTCTGGGCAGCACCACGGGAAAAGCTAAGGCAGCCTTGCTCCACTCTAAGCTTAATGGTACAGTACTTTATACACAGCAGGAAGCTTTGGCTCAGAAGTCAGCACGACAAAGGCCTGGGGGAACAGGTTCATGCTGACAGACACCCAGCCTTAAGCCTCCCTCTCTAATAGGATTAGTACACAGGCATTTGTTTCCTTGGCCCAATTAGAAACCCCAATTAGGGGGGTTTTAGCAGCCTTCAGAGACCTTCAGTCAAAACCAAGGAGCATCCACCCTTCCGGTCTCACTTTGTACCACCTCCCATTATGGTTAAATGTGAAACATTGAGAAAAAAAATCAAATCACTCCTTACCTCTCTCCAGTCAGTCTGTCCCACAGGAGACACAGTACAAGACCGAGAGGAGGAACCCTCTGGTCTCAGAAGTTTTGGAGAGGGTTTGTACATCTACAAAAAAACCTCCTTTTCTTACTGAAATTTGAGTTACCAGAATCACGCGAAAGATTTACTTTTGTTTGTCTTTTCCTCAGTTTGACTCATTTCTAACATGAATGGGTTCTTCAATTTAGTTTGGTTGGAAAGATAGATTGATATGTCCCACCAATAGATCAGGCCATCCTCAGGAGTTACTAGTGGGCCCTTCTCAGCAAAATGCAAGGGCACCAACCACCCATGGACACTATGCTGGGCTGATGGGGTCTTCTGGTTTTTTTGGGTTTAGTGTTTTTTGTTTTTACCCAGGCCATCCAAACTTTTTCCACATTTCCAAAAGGCTTTTTGCCAAGTCTTGCTGACATCTCCTTGCAGGTGGCATTGTCTTCTGCCTCTCCTCTCTTTGTAACTAAACTACACAAAACTCATACGAATGTAACTACTGCTGAGAGTTCAACACTTCCAGCAAGCATGGTTAACACTGGCCAAAGCATGCAGAAGTTTTTAAGGAGGATCTGACAGGAAGAAAGGCAGGACAACCTTATATAAAAAGCCAATTGTTTTCTTTCAGGAAATAAGACTAAAAAATGTCTATTTTTCTAACATATGTATTAAACACTACCATGCTGATGAGAACAAAGTCCATCCTGCCCTGCCCCGAATGCTGGGGCTCCGGGAAAGAGCCAATGAAGGTTTTTTTTAACTTCAAAGGATATGGATAGACAAAAAAAAATTCTGAACTGTGTTGATTCCTGCTGTAGGTAGACAGACGTATAACAAAATAAGCGACAGATTAGCCCAGCACATTGCAAGCAGCAATATGGGTATTTTCCTTACTAATTGCATCATTAGCTAATCCGCCCTCGAAGTTAAAGGACGTGTGATCAAATTACTTCTCTAATAATCAGAGACGTGATCTTTTTCCAGCTCTGCAGAACAGGTCTCTTGCCCTTTTTTTGCCTCTGCTTTCCCATCCGCAGAGATGATAATTTTGGTTTTTTTCTTTTTTTCTTTTTTTTTTTTCTGAGAAACAGGAGGTTAACCTCAGGAAAACTACATGTATTTTTGGACGGAAGGTAGTGCATCAAAACAAAATATTTGTGGGTATTAAATAAGGGAAACTTCAAGACATATGTGACATTTTTCTTCTTCTTCATCCAAAGGACAATGAATCCCCAGTTCCTTTTTTTTTTAAGTTTATAAATAGGGTTTGGAAATGCATTGAGCATGAGGGGAGTCATCATTCTAATATTGCTCTGCAGTGCCAAGCTAACGCACTGCTAAATTAAAACCCCTCTTATCGGTACAGGGGAGGGATCTGCCAGTGAGTTATCTCCCATCCGCTTCCTAGGACAGATTACAGATAGAAAAGGGCAGCCCACCAGGGAGCATGGTTCTTGCTCTTTAAAATTGTAAGCAACCTGTCACCAAAGTTTCTTTTTTCTCATTTGCTCTAAATTTTGTGGTAACTTCTTGACCTCATTAGAAGACTCCAAGGCCCAGCTTGAGACTGATGTTGATAGAAAATTGAACTGGACCCAGGGAATATTTAATCAAAACAATACACTCACAGAAAAGCCCATCATCCATCTAAAAATGAAGACAACTCAGCTGCTGACATTTGGCTGCGAGAAAGCCAGCAGTGTTGCAGCGATGCAGCCGTTACTGCAGGCTGGTTTTGGGAGCCCTGAGAGATCAGGGGTTCATTTTCCCTTTTTTATCCACATGAACTACCTGAAGGGATGTTGGAGCAAGGCAGGGGTTGGTCTCTTCTCCCAAGTCACAAGTGATAGGACATGAGGAAACGGCCTCAAGCTGCACCAGGGGAGGTTTAGGATGGATATTAGGAAAAATTTCCTCACAGAAAGGGTTATCAAACATTGGAACAGGATGCCCAGGGAAGTGGCTGAATCACCATCCCTGGAGATACTTAAAAGGCGGGTAGATGTGGTGCTGAGGGACATAGTTTAGTGGTGGACTTGGCAGTGTTAGGTTAACAGTTGGACTTGATCATCTTGGAGATCCCTTCCAACCTGGACAATTCTATTTCTCCTGAGTAACATCAGTCATTGCTCCTGATACAAAAGCATGTGAGCTATCCCACAAGATCAGCCTTCCTCCTAAAGGCCTGAAGAAAGGAACAGCGAGGACCCCACACAACAGGGGTCTGGGGCAGCAAGAGCAGGAAAGCCAACTCAGTCAGTGCTGAAGGGGTGCAGCTGAGCCACCTGGGGTTTTTTTCAGCATCTTATCTGCCTGCTGTACCCATGAAATGGTCCAGCAACACCCAAGCTGGGATCTACACCAGTAGATCTACACTGGCATGGTGCCATTGTAGTAGCTCTCTGAGTTGCCCTAGGAGGAGCTCCCATGCCAAACCTTACTCTGGCAGCTGGGAGTAAGGCCTTTTCCTTCCCAAAACTTTAGAAAGCAGTGAGATTTTTTCCTGTAGTTTATTCTTTAAATTTGTCCATGACCAACCTGCCTTTCTCATGCTGCATATGGATAGAGGGGTTTGCAGCATATAGAGTCCCCATGGCCCATCCTTATCTCCAAGAACACATCTGTGCTGAACATGCCCAGGGTCTGAGCACTGCTCAGGGGTGATCCAATGCTGGGTTTGTGCTGAGCACGCTCCCTGGCGTGGATTTGGCTTGTGCCAACTCACTCATGCATAAGGCCATTCTGGTTGAGGGCCAAAGAGGTCTCAGCTGTAGGAACGCCGGCTCAGTGCCTGTGTTGCCCCCTCAGGGCTAACAAGCAGAGGTGGTCTGCTGTATTTACCAGTGTGGTTGTATTCTCAGTTAAGGCAAAGGCTGTTTAAAATGTCAAATGGGCTAATTGGTACAGGTTTTCAGAAGCACTGTGTGCTCGTTACTCCAGAGAAAATGGTTGAGAACTTCAGCCGCTCAGTACCTCTAGAAAATGTGTGCATGGACACTTACCACCACTGAAGGCACCTCCCAGGTGCATCCCAAACTCACAAAGCTGGTCTAACCCTTCTTTCAGTGAAGCAATGGCAGTGAGTGGGATGGGCTCAGCACCGGGAGTGCTTGGCAGTGTCAGGAACCAGCTCTTTTACAGCTGACCATCTCCTGAGGGCACAACAGAGCTACTGCAGCACCACAGCAGAGAAAAACACACAGCAATACACCGGTCAGCAGGAAAAGCAGGGATAACTTGTCACAAAAAGCCTGCTTTGCCGTGTCACTCGAGTGTGCCCAAGTGGATACAGAGCAGCAAGAGAGTAAACACAGAAGCAGTCATTAAGAGACCATGAAAACAGCACCAGTGCCTGCTCTGCAGCTCTCTCCAGCTGAGGCTCTGAAGTATAGACTCTCATCTCCAGGAATTTCTTCAGACTAATGTTTTTTTTCCCCTCCACAACCAGTAGCAATAAGCACAGATGAACCAGCAGAGCCTGTACAAGCCCCTATTACCCAACTTGTCCCCATGGGAAATTTCCAGTTCCAACATCTGCTTTTAGGGTTCTTGCACAGACAGTCTTAGTACTGCAAAGCTATAAACACCAATTTCTTGAAAAATGCCTCCCAGCCTCCCGCTTAGTGCCCAACCTCTTACTTTTATTGTAGTTCATGCAGAAAATTATTTGCCTCAGGTCTGTTTAAGCCACCTGAAGAGTCCTGTCTTCTTCCTTCATCGAGCACCATGGCTGGGATGGGTGCCTGCCTTGGAGGGGCTGACACCATTGCAGCATGAACTATATTTGGCAGCCTGTGCTGTGCTGTTCCCAAAGCAGTGACACGTTTCCATCCACCACTGCTCAGAACTTAAAAGCTTGTCATAACATGTCAGGTGGCAACACTGAAACGCAAGTCTGATGAGACAACTTTGAGTCCAGCGCAGCCAGCCTGCTCTGGATGCTGAAGAGATGGAGAATCGGCATCTGAGCTCCCAAAAAAAGGCTTCATCTGCTTATGGCAGAATCTCTGTCCCTCCTCTTGCCAGAGGAATGCATGAGAGAATGGAAGCCAATTGGAAACTTGTAGAAATGGTCATTTTAAAAACTGTAACCATCCCTTTTGTTGGAAACTTAAAACATTTCCGTAAGCTTCAGAGTTGAGTGAACAGCGGGACAGGACTTCCATCAGTATTCCTACAGATAAGAAACAAAAAAAAAAAAAAAAGAAAGAAAAAGAAACGTAACTCTGAAGAACTCCTCAGTACAGGAAAAAAACAATTTGCTAAGTGCTAGTGCTAGGCCAGAACATGGGGCAATGGCATTTCCCACTCCCAAAATAACATGGCCCAAACCCAGACCTCTTAATGTTTGGGAAAGTTTGAAGCTGGCATACAAATTATTCATAGAATCATAGAATTGTTTAGGTTGGAAAAGACCTTTAAGATCATCAAGTCCAACCATTAACCTAATGTGGCCAGGTCCACCACTAAACCATGTCCCTCAGCGCCACATTTACACATCTACCCATCAAGGTGCAGCCTCACCAGTGCTGAGTACAGGGGGATGATCACTTCCCTAGTGCTGCTGGCCACACCACTCTGTTCCTGGTACAGGCCAGGATGCTGTTGAACTTCTTGGCCACCTGTGCACACTGCTGGCTCATGTTCAGACAGCTGTCAACCACCCCCAGGTCCTTTTCTGCCAGGCAGCTCCAGCCACTCTTTCCCAAGCCTGTAGCGCTGCCTGGGGTTGTTGTGACCCAGGTGCAGGACCCAGCACCGGGCCTTGTTGAACCTCATACTGTGGGCCTTGGCCTATCCATCCAGCCTGTCCAGATCCCTCTGTAGCACTTTCCTACCCTCAAGCAGATCAATACTCCCACCCAACGTGGTGTCATCCGCAAACTTACTGGGGGTGCACTCGATCTCCTCATCCGGAGATAAAGATATTAAACAGAACTGGCCCCAACACTGAGGCCTGGGGAACAGCACTTGTGACCAGCCTCTGACTGGATTTAACTCCATTCACCACAACATTTTGGGCCTGGCCACTCAGCTGGTTTTTTACCCAGCAAAGAGTACGCCCATCCAAACAATGGGCAGCCAGTTTCTCCAGGAAAATGCTGTGGGAAACAGTGCCAAAGGCTGTACCAAGGTCTAGGTAAACAACATTTACAGCCTTTCCCTCATCCAGTGAGTCACCTTGTCATAGAAAGAGATAAGGATATACAAGCAGGACCTGCCTTCCAGAAACCAATGCTTACTGGGCGTGATCACCTGGTTGTCCTGTATGTGCCATGTGATGTCACTCAAGATGATCTGCTCCATCATATTCCTGCACACTGAGGTCAGACTGACAAGCCTGTAGTTCCCAGGATCCTCCTTTCCAGCCCTTTTTGTAGATGGGCATCACATTTGCTAACTTCCAGTCAACTGGGACCTCCCCGGTTAGCTAGGACTGGTGATAAATGATGGAAAGTGAGCACTTCTGCTAGCTCCCTCAATGTCCTTGGGTGGATCCCATCTGGCCCCATAGACTTTGTGTGTGTCTAAGTGGTGTAGCAGGTCACTAATCGTTTCTCCTTGGACTATGTGAGCTTCATCACACAGAATGACAGAATGATATGGGGTTGGAAAGGACCTTCAGAAGCAGGTTTTGAATGTCTCCAGAGACAGAGACTCCACCACCTCCCTGGGCAGCCTGTTCCAGTGCTCTGCCACCCTCAAAGTAAATAAGTTCTTCCTCATGTTTAGATGGAACTTCTTAAATTCAAGTTTGTGCCCATTTCCTCATGTCCTGTCACTGGACACTACTTTAAAAAGACTAGTCCCATCATCTTGACATCCACCCTTTAAGTATTTATAAGTATTGATCACATCCACCCTCAGCCTTCTCTTCTCCAGACTAAAAAGACCCAAGTCCCTCAGCCTTTCCTCGTAAGGGACATGTTCTAGACCCCTAATCATCTTTGTAGCCCTCTGCTATACCCTCTCCAGCAGTTGCCTGTCCTTCTTGAACTGGGGACCCCAGAACTGGACACAATCCTCCAGATAGGGTCTCACCAGGGCAGAGTAGAGGGAGAGGATGACCTCCCTCGACCTGCTGGTCACACTCTTCCTGATGTACCCCAGGATGCCATTGGCCTTCTTGGCCACAAGGGCACATTGCTGGCTCATGGTCATCCTGTTGTCCACCAGGACTCCCAGGTCTTTTTCTTCAGATCTGCTCTCCAGCAAGTCAGCCCCAGCCTGTACTGGTGCTTGGGGTTTTTCCTCCCCAGGTGCAGCACCCTGCACCTTGCCCTCTGCCCCTTGTCCCTGTCTTCCAGCTTGAGGGGCTGGGTACCTGGAGAACAACCGATCTGAGGCAAAGAAGGCATTAAGTACCCCAATCTTTTCCTCATCCTTTGTTACTATGTTTCTCCCTGAATCCAAAAGAGGATGGAGATTCTCCTCTGCTTTGGTCTTGTTGCACACTGGTTACAAAGAAGAACATTGCTTTTGAACTCTAGCCACTGGGGTCTCTCATAGGATGGCCAATTGCATAAAAGAGAACAAGCTGGCCATGGACATTACAGCAAAAAGGCAAAGGAAGCTTTAAGAGGAGAATCAAGGCCGACGCACCTTTAGCTATGGCACCTTTGCTGACACTTTCCCCTTCACAGCCTTTCCAGGGCAGCACTCACATCGTGAGGAAGATGTTGGTGCGTGTCAAGCCTGGCGTGAATGAGGAACTTGTCCAAGGCTCTCTTTCATATGATGTTTTGCCTGTGATCTTGGGTGACACAGTGCTTTCAGCTACTCTCTGAGGGGAAGAAAAAAAAAAAAAAAAAGGTAAATGAAGAAAATACTAAAATTCTATAGCATTAAATACATTGCAGATCAAGGATTGCTTCAGAAGCACAGCCCAAACGTGCACCCTCAGTAGATTATCCCGGTTTCATATCCTTTAGGCAACTTGTCTACATATCAGTGCTGGCAAGGAAAAATCCTGTCAGAAGCACTTTTTTCTATCTTTATCCTCTGAGTGTCCAACTCTCTTTTGCTAAATCTCTACACTCTGGAGCTCAAATTACCATTTCTGACCATTGCAGAAACAAACGATGAAATATTCATGAGTTGTTCATACTTTTCATCTTACAGAAGCAACAGCCTTCACTAAATTTGCATGATCTAACCAAAGAAGACGTTTCAAGAGAAAAGCACTTCATATAGCAATATTCAAAAACTTTCATAGATTGAGGTAAAACCTGCAAGTTTCTGCCCTTACTTGTGCAGAGTCACACGTTGTTTGAAGAGCATCCCACTAAATTTTCTGAGGATGTGTAAATGTGTCATCTGGACCACAGGAAATAAAGCAGGGCTAAAACACTGAACAAAACTGTGTTGAAGTTAACAAGCCCAAGGTTCATAAACCTTGCGATAGAAGCTTGCAGAAACCTTTCAAGGCTCATCCAATAAAGCCCTATGGCACTTTGTTCTCCACCCCCACCATAAATCTCCACCCTCCCTGTAAATCTCCATCTGTTTGAGACAGCATCAGCAGGAAATTTTGCATGGAAGCTTGCCAGATAAAATAGCTACTTCATCTGGCTTTCAACTGCCATTAGTTTTAGAGAGTTCTTCAAGGAATATGTTAAAAATCCCTATTATTTTAAAACTATGGCCTAAGTTAGACACAGGCCATGTTTTGTCTCTATGCACTTGGTAACTATCTTACAAAAAAGGTAGTTTTATGTGCAATTATTTTCTATCTGCATTCTGCCCTCTTTATCTCATCCTATACTTAAAGTTGAAAATGCTCCTGCTTCCTGGAAATGCTCAAAACTTCTTTAATTTAATTAAATCCATCTCATTCCCTTCTGAATTGCCCCAAACCTTCCAGATACAGCTGTCTCACAGGACTAGGTGGACTTGACCCTCAACCCTTGACACGGGTTAGACTTTGATATCCATGTTTACTTGCTGACACGAAAAGGAGCTCATCACCATGAGGTGGGGTGACAAATGACCTCAATCCCTGGAACCTTATTTTACAAATAGCTTCTTTGAAATCTCTTCCTTCTCACAGCATGGCACAGGTGACATAATGTGCCCTTAAGTGCTTCCAAAAAAAGTTATCTTAAATTTGGCATTTTGTAGATTTTCACAAGCACAGAGAAATCTGGTGATATTACAGCATTTTTTGAAAGCTCTTCTTTTCCTTGAATCATAGAATAATAGAATGGTTTAGGTGGGAAGGGACCTTAAAGATCATCTAGTTTCAGCTCCCTACCCTGGGCCCTTCGCACTAGACCAGGTTGCTCAAAGCCCCCTCTGACCTGGTCTTGAGGGGCCTCAACAACAACTCTGGACAATTAGGTAGAAATAATCAAATACACTCTATGAGCAGTATATTTAAAACACAACATCTCTCAGCTTCTGTCAGGAGCTCACCCATGGCTCTTCTGCCTTGGCCTCCACCATCCATTGTTTCCAACAAGTACCCCAGCTCACAGAATGTAAAACTCTCTTTAAGAGACAAAAAATGTCCACAAACGTTTTCTACTGAAATTATATGCCATTTACCAGGTATTCTTGGGACCAAAATCCAGTTGGTATGTAACTAACAGCCTTCAGAATAAAGAGACCTCCTCAAACCAAGTTTGGCCACATGGTTCAAAGTACATTTTTTTATTATTGAGCTTTTTTAGGAGATTTTGGCAGGTCCCTCTAGTGTGTCTGAGTAGCTCAGGTGAAGTTACAAGGACTGTGCTCTATTACTGGAGTAGATCCCATGCAGAAGGCTTTCAAAAAATGAAAGAAACTTAATGCTCACATGGTGAAATGTCTCATAACCCAGTTTGTTACTATCTGCTCCTCTTATCACCTATGGAGAAAGGCTACATAGGTCCTTTTCTAAGCAGCCTTTGCAAGGAGCCTACATAGCTGGAGGAGCCCCAAAGGGGAATTTCAGCTATAGCCGTGCAGCAGTTGCACCCAGAGGAGCCTATTGAACATCTCAGTAGCCCCCCACGAGCTGTGAAGGGCTTCTGTGGAGGGACCATTGGCCAAGTTACTCTATGACAGATTGTCCTCTCTGCAGTACTATTCACAGCCGGTTCCTGTGTCAGAGTCACGGTAACAGTGGAGCAGAGGTACTGGCCCCTCAAGACCAGGATGGTGCCTTTCTCCTTTTGCTGCATATAGAATTTTCACTCCTTTCTAAAACTCACTTAAGCATTTTATGATGACAAGGACACACAGAATTGCAGGAAATTTTACAGAGAAATGCAGGAAAATAAGATTTGTCGTTTATGGGGTTTGCCAAACTTGACAGCATTTCCTTAAATTTGTAGAGCAATCATTTTCAGAGCAATGAATTTTAACTAGTGTTCTTTCTCTATTAATACAGCGGAGACTTTTCTTTTTATATTTTTAATAGTTGGGATATGTCATTTTTGATCTACATTTTAATAATTAGTAGAATATAATTTCAAATGAAAAGTGCCAAGGAGGGAATTTATGTGGTGCTCTTCTGCCTCGGGCATTAATGAAGTATGATTCTATGCAGCAGGCACAGTTGCGTTATGTGTAATGATACAAATTGAATGTAAGTAATATAATTATTTGTGGTGTAACACAACTGCTGCACAAATAGTGTTCCTGACAGTAAATACTGTTGTTATGATAGGAAGGTACTGCTAATGCCACTAAGCATTACAATCAATTCTTGATAACATCATGTGAACCAAGCTAATAAATTGGGAATTATATGCTTCCTGCACATTTCTGCCCATGTGAGCCAGGACTTGTTTGCTAATAGAGTAACAAATAACCCTGCTGGAAAAACATTCAACAAAGCTGGAAGTCAACAAATCAAAAAAAGTCCCAATGTGGCACCTGCCATGGAGGAAAATGACTTTTGCAGCGTTGCTCAATATGGAAGATGACACATAAGGTACGTTAAAAAAAAATAAATAAAAAATCACCTTTTGCAAAGACAGTTGCAAAGCAGAACCTCCACCCCAGCCTCAATGGTGGTAACAAACCTCCAGAAACAAGATGTAGCCTTGCTGCCCCCCAGGAGCATTCTGAGCACTCATCCCTGCTCCAAGCCCAGTGGTGTGGAAAGCAGAACAGCTTTGGCTACCATGTGCAATGCAAGGCCTGGGGGCTTTGGTCCTGCTGCTTGCCCAGCTCGCCAGCTGCACCTCTGCAACATACAGGGCTTCTATCAGCATGAGCAAGGGGTGTCCCACGCACCTCTGCCTGGACCACAACATCCCATGGGAGAGAAGAGGGAGGGCAGGCTGCTGCCCCTTTGATGGAAAGCAGACTCCCAACCCCCCAGACACGAGATGGTTCAGCAGGTCTGGAAAAGACTGTGAAACGCGAATCACTGGACTGGAAAAACAGAAGAGAAATTATTCAGAGAAGTTGTGCAAGCTCCCAGAGAAACTGCTAGTGTCCCCTGCAAAGGGAGCCTTAGTGGCTCTCCTGTGATAGAGGAGAGATGAGGGCTAACGTAAGCCTCACCATTTGCTAGAGGAGAAATTGGAGAAATCACTCAAACGAGGCGGGGATTAAACTGAGGCTGAGCTCTAGTGAGAGAGCTCAAGGAAATTTAGATTACAATGATGGAGAGGAGGAGAAGATTAAAACTCAGGGCTGAGTGAGTAATGCACAACAAATGTATTCAAATGAATCTCTTCCATCGAGGCACTTCCAGGGCTCCCATCACCTCACAATCTTTAATGCAGTTACTCTGCTGGAAGGAAGGCAGTGCTGCTATTTCTGTCTCTCGCTTGGGGAATGGAAACACAGGGAGAAGATTAAGTATCTTCCTCAAGGTGACCCAAAATACCTGTTCCAGAACAGCAGAATTTGAGGTCTTGGTGTAGCGAGAAGATCATCACTCCCACCTGTCTGTGAACAGCCAGGTACATTTAGGGGAGACAACTGCTCCTCAGGTTTTCCTCCAGCTTGTAATTGTGGACTGCAGATCCTGGGACACATCCCCAGAGAGGCCATAGCCAGCACCAGCGACTTCCCCTCTTCTCTGCTCATCCATAGGCTTCTGCTGAAGGCATGAGGAATTCCTTTCAGGGCATGAAGAAGCTCAGGGTGAGGGTGACACATTCAGGCTGGTGTATTTGCAATTCCTTTAATGACCACAGCAGGAGATGCAAATGGTAGAGCCTGCAGTAATGACTGTGCTGTGGGAGGGAAAGAGATACTGGGGGACTTGCCTAACAACTTGATTTGCAATTAAGTTGACTCCATTTGAATCCCACACAGGTGCATGGATCTTGTCACTGCAGAGCCAGATCCTCACCCGTCAGGGTCTGTGGTTAAAATAAGCTTCTGGGAGCCTCTTCTTTGTGCCTTCTGAGCTTGAGCTGGCAAGAAATTGTGAAATAGGTCCTGTGGATATTTAATCTTAGTACAAGTGAATTTTCCCAGAGCTACTGGAAATTACACTGCTACTCTTTCCCTTGCTACCAGACAGTCCAAGAGTACTCAGGAGTTTGCCATAGAAAAATACATCGCTGATGGTAGACAAGAGACAAAATTCATTTTTAGACTCGCACAGTTTGTCCCCACTGTTCACACCAATGTTCTAGTAGGAACCATCAGCTTTCATCCCCTGCCAGCACAGTGTGAAACAACAAGTGAAGTGTCCTGGCAGCACAGACTGAAGCCAGCCAGGGGAACAACCCAACCATTTGATTACAAGCCGCCTCCTCCTTCATCTTGTGGCTATTCCCCTTTGTGGTGGCACACTGGTCCAGCTCCAAGCAGGATGATGAGTCACTGCTGTAGCTGGTGAAGGTGCTTTCCAGGGAGAAGGGGATGTGGCACTGGCTGCTTTTGAGCAGAAGACAGCTTGGAGCCCAGGTCCCAGTGAGCTGGTGATTCCTGGGCCTGATCTAGCAAAGGTCAGCTTCAGCTTGGCACATTCAGAAAAGCAAGCCCTGCTCTCAGATACCTGCAGGCTCTTGCCTTCAAACAGGCGGGAGTGATAAAATGTGCAGTTTAATTTCATGGCCCTAGCTCCTGCAAGAGGTGCATACAATTTTTATTTTTTATTTAATTAAAAAAACACCAAACAGGACAGGAATAGCTCAGCATTTTGCATTTTGTAGCCAGCTGTCTGTGGCTTCCCACTCAGCCTGGCATCTTCTCTCCTTTGCTCTTCAGAAGTACCTTCCCCAGACCCTTGAGCCCAGAGCCTGCTCAGCCATCTACCCCCTCCCTTTGGCCTTGCTGAGTGCCATCCAGGTGCCCATTCTTTTCTCTTTAATGAAAAGCGAGCTGGATGCCCTTAGGTGCTTTTCAAGATCTTGCTGTGTCTGTGCAGGGTGCACGTGAATGTAGAGGAGATGGAGAGCCACCAGTGGAGCAGTGCACAGGACTTCCTCTGTGCCCCTCTGCACAAGGCAGGGATTTCTCACCACCCAATGCAGGCTGATAGGTGGCTTGGAGGAAAAAAAAATTATGCTCCTGGGGGAAAACATCTTGGTTCTGCATGCAGTTCTGGGAATAGCACTGTCTCCAAGGCTGGCAGCAGTTTTTGCCCCCATCTATATTTTGCCTGGGCTTTCACACAGCTGTCCAGCTGCCAAAACACATTTTCTGTTGTTCCCTCATTTGCAAAAGGTTTTCCATTCCTCTTTCCCTCTTCTTCACACCAAGCCATTTGCCCCTAGCTCTGCTCCCAGGCACGCCACTTCCCAGTTGTTTTCTCCAGGCTGTAAGGGGTTAGCTGCACGGCAGCTTGCTTTCACGCCTGCCATTAAATGCTCCACTCAACATATCTACAAAACTTCATCCAACACTCTTGAGTCCTCACCTTCTGCTGGGCGTCACAGGGCGGCTGCAGGGCTGAGCCCAGCCAGCAAGAAGCAAGTGGTATTGCTTCCATCACTTCTCCTGGGAGCGTGTTTTAATCCAGACTGGACTCCCTCTGGACCCAATTCCAAACTCTATTACAGTCCAGGGAAGTGTTTCCATCTATTTCAGGAAGCGATGGATGAGGTCACATCACTTCATAAACGAAGCTGCATGGTGGCTGGTTAATCACAGACTCACAGAATGGCAGGGGGTGGAAGGTACCTTCTAGTCCAAACCCCCTGCCTAAAGCAAGTTCACATAAAGCAGGCTGGACATGAATGCATCCAGATGGGTTTTGAGTATCTCCAGAGGAGACTCCACAACCTCCCTGGGCAGCCTGATCCAGTGCTCTGACATCACCAAGGAAAAGAAGTTTTACCTCATGTTGAGAGGGAATTTCCGGTGTTCCAGTTTTGCCCTTTGCCTCTTGTCCTGTTGCTGGGCACCACTGAAAAGAGTCTGGCCCCATCCTCTAGACACCCACCCTTTAGGTATTTATAACCATTGATGAGATCCCCTCTCAGTCTTCTCTTCCCCAGACTAAACAGCCCACAGTCTCTCACGCTTTCCTCATAAGAGAGGAAATTTTTGTCCCCATCCCCGACTTGATTTGCTGTAGTATCCTCTGTCATTCATCCCCCCCGAGCTCCACATCAACAGGGCTGTGTCTGACTGTAGGACACCACCATCACCCCACCACCCTGTGTGTGTTTGTGGCTGCATGTCCTCCTGTCCCAAGTGATTCCCTGCAGCAGGCTCTCTGTGCAGGCACACGGATCGTCGAATCCCCCTTCCCACTGCAATCAGCGCCAGTGGCCAAGTGAACGTGTTAGTAACTAATTTATATGGGCATGATTTACATGCTTAATTAGCTTTGCTTTTAATTGCAGTATTCACAAGGCAGAATATTTTACCACAAAATGCTATGCCTAGAGCCTGTTTGATTAACTACAGAAAGGAAAGCATTCAGTAGCACAAAACTGAACCACCAGAAAGTCAATACATATTAAAGGATTTGAAGGGCTTTTTTTTTTTTTTCCTCAACTGAACACATTTTACAAACAGCAGGGAAGACAAAATCCTGAATTCAGTGCTATTTATGACTTTTTTTTTCTTGCTGCTCTGCTGCAAACCAATCTCGAGGTCTTGCAATCTTTTTTTTTTTTTTTCCACTAGAGGATAAACAAGTGATGCAGAGCCTGGACTGTTTCTCGGTCTAACTTATTTCCCCTATATCAAACTTTGAAAAAGGGCCAAACTGGAGACATGTAACGCCTTTGGCAAGGACTCTGTCCACACACCAGCAGTCCCAGGGGCTCATTATGCTCAGGGAAATGAAGGCAAAACCTGTGCTGTTTGCAGCAGTTCCCTCAAAAAAATATTGCATCATAAACCGAAGGAAGCTTGCATGGCATTTTCAGAAGAAACCCGGAGTAACTGTATGTACGAGCACCATCTGTTGGCTGTGTTACTGCTTACAGGGTGAAAACCATCCCGTTTCCAACAAAATTACAGTTCCGTTTCATGACATGAGGGACAGTCCCAGTTTTAGGGAGCATTTTCTGGACAAACAGCCGGGCAGAGGTCAGCAGGGATCACCAAATAATCCAGCAATTTGCCCAAAGTCACCCAGGCTCTAGAAGGGGAACCTGATGGCTCCCTACCTGGGGTTGCCATCCTGATGCCCTCTAAACCAGCCTGCCAGCTGCTACAATTAAGGATGTTCCATCACTGCCTTTTCCTACACAAATAATACATTTTGGCCTCAGCAGCATGAGAAAATTAATTCAGCCAAGGTTTTGGGAGCTTTTGGGGTGTTTGGCCACTACTCCTGTTCGATCATGTTAAGAACAAAGAGCTACAAATCCACAGCAATTTACAATCTGACTTTCCAATTAAGGATTTGATGTGGTTTTATGCCTTTTAAGTGACAATATTTGTCAGGCCGTTTGTTCAGTGCATTGTCTGCATGTGCAGTTACACAGGAATTGGTTTAATTAAGGTTAATTGGTGCATAATTAGAGCTGCTGCCAACACAAAAGAATGGCTGCAGACCAGGGAGAGAGTCGATTTCTATCCAGCTCCAAAGGACAAATAGCATAAAGTGGAGATTAGAGCTGAGTGGTAAAAACCAAAACTGCTTCATATTTTAGCTCTAATTTTTGTAAAACAACATGTCTAAGTGCTTGGCAGTGTTCTCCCCAGAGCAGAGAGTCCTGTCCCAGTCAATGAAGCATTTTTAATGGTGGAGGGTGTTTGTGCTAGTAAATCTTTGCAGCTGGATGCCCTCCTTTGCCAACGCAGGGTGCAACTGAGGGAAGCAAAGTGGAGGAAAAGAGAGTGCAGGGGAACATTCTTTGAAAAAGAAGCTGTGATTTATTGCACAATAAACTCACCTGGTACTGTTGGGCTGCCACAAACCCGGTGGGAGCAGCGCTCCAGCCTTGGCCGCGAGGCTCCCAGGTGATGCCACCAGTGTTTGAAGGACAGCTATAGGGCAGTTCTGGCTTCGGGGACTTGTTTCTGCAAGAGTCCAGTGGGATGATCACCACAGAGCATTTCTTGGGTTATTTTTCCCCCTTCCTCCCCAGGGACCCCCCCCCCTTTTCTAGTACTAAAAGCAGTAGTGCCCAGCTGGGAACTTGGCTGCTGCCTCAATCCTGTCTCCACAGGTAGCTCTCCAGGTAAAGGGCTCCCAGTTATCCCAGTCCAGGGGTGCTAGCAGAAACCTCCCTCTCTCCCTCGAGGGGAGGGTGCCTGGGACAGGGATCCCCAGCTGCCTGGGACAGTGCCCCAAGCTGCTGCCATGGGAGTGTAGCCTCGGCAGCCTTTCCAGATGGCAAACCTTGCTCCAGCAGTGTGCTGGGCCAGGCTGGAGGACAGACTTCTAAATAACGAAGGAAAATGAGAAGAGGAGAGTGAAAGATTATAAAATGAGAATACATGGATTGGAAACTGGGTTAAAATCCCACTAGGCAGTAAATAGAATCTGACCACTCTGGACCTATGCACATGTGTGCTCCTTTGAAAGACCTGGAAACTGCAAATTAGGAGGAGGGAATGGACTTTCCCCAGCTTGCAGAGGCAGCTTCTTTCTCTCATTTATTGTTTTAGCACTGACAGGACCCTGCACCTGCTGAGGGAAAAACGATCCCATTTCTGCCAAGCAAGGAATTGCAAGGATCTACCGAAAAGGCAATTTCCTCCTCTGCTCCTCTAGACCGAGGAGCTTTCACAAGAAAGTCTTCAACCCCTCCCGATAAAATACTACAAGCCTTCCCATCCCCACTGCATACAAATTGCTCCTCGTTACCATGGTGAAAGGAGAAGCAGCCGCTCTCCCAACCAGATCAACATCATCAACCCCCCTCCATCCCCATGCACATGCTCCTAAGAAGACAGAGAAATGGTCAGCAAGACAAGATCGAAGAGAAAACACCCTGTTCTTGGCACAGTTCCTCCATATGTCACCCTGTCCACAGCAGCTTTTGAGAGCTGGGGCACTCCTGGGAGCGAGCAGCATTTGCAGCTGCGTCAGGCACTATTAGAGGCACGTTATGATATTATTATTATTTTGAGAAAAGCTAGGGAAATGGCTGTATATATTACAGAAAGCTCCAGAGAGCCATGCCAGGCTGAGTGGCGATGTGTGCTGGAAATGAGGTCAGTCCCTTGCAGCCTGGTGTTCCTACCGCTCTCCCCCTCCTCCCCCCGAGAAGACCATTTTCAAAGCAGCCGTTATTGATTGTATGGGGGGGCTGGTGGGGGGTGGAAAGAAGGGGAGAGAATTTTGGAAACAGTAGAACAATTTTCTAAGCCCAAGGGGCTGAAGTTCTTGATATGCAGAATTTCTTTTTTTACCCTCATCGGAAAGTCTCCCTTTTTTTCACCTTGGCCAGACTGAGGCACAATTGTTGGTCATGCCAGACCTGCCCCTCACCTGGTGCAGCCCCTCTGAAATTCCAGGCACTTCTTTGAAGAAGAAATACATAATTCTGTAATTTCAGACCTGCAGGTTGGAGCCTGTTGGCCTAAACCACTCTCCACTTTGTTTCTGGTGCTGGTGCCGAGGGCACAATGAGGGCATGAAACCAGGTGTTTCAGCACTGAAGGAAACGGGGCTCCTTTGGTTCCTGATAACAAACTCACAATTAAATACTTTGCCTAAACTAAGCCATGATCACAGAGCGCCTGCAGCTCTGTGGTGCTTGCAATGGGACCCCTTCTCCCTAATTTAGCTGTCTGGGTCCAGGATTCCTCTGTGGTCCCTCGAAGACAGCGGGACGAGCCAAGGGCAATTCCTCCTTCCTGAGACAAACATCTCAGCCCAGAGGGCTGCCTGCTAAAGCAGCCACATAACCTCAAGTGATGCACATCCCACCCCAGCTGTCTCCTCTGTCTGACTTCCATGAGTCACTCCCCTATGGAAAGCTATACATACCATAGCATTCCATATTAACCGCCTGATATACACCGAGTCCAAAGGCAAAGCCATTTTCAGACCAGTCCAAAGGACTTAAACTTAAAAAAACTATGGACTGAGAATGAGCAAGGAGATTGGGGAAAGAATTATAAGATTGAGACAGAGTTACATTACACAGGTGGTTTCAGGTTGCTAAACTGCAGGGAACAATTAAGGAAAAACTTCCAAGGGGCAAAGCAATGAAATCACAGTGCCATAGAAATCAAAGGGATCAGTGCAGCACCAACAGGAAAAGTAGCTTCACTCAAGCTACAGGTAACACAGTAAAAATGTAAATAAACAAATATTGCTTCGCTATTGCACAAGCGTCGTTAACAACCACTGAATTTGTGCATTTAATCTTTGCACCGTGATTTTCTGCATTAACCCTCTCCTTTTTAACTCCAAGCAGTTCCTTTGACCATAGAGTTGCAAAATGCTGGCACCAAAGCCTCAGGAAAACACTGTGAGAGTGCAACAGCTGGGTCTGGGGCACTGGCAATATGGTTCCACACGAGCCATGAAGAACATGGGGTTGGTAGACTGAATTTATCAAACTGAGAGCGCAGCCATCCACAATGCTCAGCCTGTCCCCAGATGGCCTTCCACACGGCCTGACTATGCAGGGGATTTATGATTTCCACAGCACTGCTGTAAGAAACTACTTAATGCTTTTGCAAGTGAGGGATGAGCTTATTTCTCTGGTGAGGGCCAGAGAAACTCAGGAATGGCAGCTTCCCAGAGCCAGTAAAAAGCTTTAAGTAAAGATGAAAAAAGTGAAATTAGCTGTGTCTGAGGAGTTTCCTACATAGAGGCCAGAAGACAAACTGCTATAAGTAAGCACAGCTCCACCGATGAACTGGCTGGTGCCACCATAGTCTGAACCCAAAAAGGAGTAGAAGTCTCTGTCCGTAACATAAGGAAACAAAATGCTTTGAACCTCTTTCAGACACAATATACCTCATCCAGGGGCAGCTCATGTGATATGGCGTCCTTACAGTTCTCTACTAGTAGTATTATTATTAATTTCAGGATCCGATGGACAACACAGGTGTGCAGACCACCTCCATCCCTGAAGGGCAGCTTACTTTTGCAATGACCTTAGTGGCTCTTGAATGTGTGCCATGGATTACCACCATCAGTATTTTAGAAGGTATGAGTGTGACTATTTCCATTAATGAAGCTTTCTGCCACCTTTTTTATCACCTCATTGCACCCAAAGGGGCACATCTCCTCCTTTTGGCTCAGGAAAGCAGTAGCTGTTTCTCTCCTCCCCACAAGGCTGCCGAAGGGAGCAGCACTCTGTGTCCAGCAGGCTAGTGGTGGTCAGGGGCTTGCTGTTCCCTGTGCACTTGCATTAGATGCAGCTCTTCAAATGACATTTTGCACTGATTCGCTTTCTGGGGGAGTACTGGTATTTTATATACTCTGTTGACCGAATTCTATCCCAAGCACATTTCTTAGCAAAGATTTTTGTTCTCAGACTCAGGTTCACAACCAAACAAGTAATCCCTGGCTGGCTGCGAAGTCTATTTGCTAATCCAGAGCATCCTGTTTAAATGTTGCTGATGTATTGGTCATCATGTTTATTGAATGCAGTCAATAATATATTCCTAGCAAATTTCTAAATATAATGCTACAGAAGACTGCTCAGCTCTAATTCTTTTCTTACAAAGCCTTCTTCCAAGCTCATACTAATAATATTCTGAATATCTTCTCTAGAATCAGTCAAAAGAGTCTGATTTGAGAAACAGCTCATTATACATTTATAATTTGCTTGTTATAGTACCATCACTGGGCTATAAATCAGTCATTTATGCAAGGGATTCTGCCCATTAGGTGCTTTTACTCTGTTAACATGGTGAACTTTGTTTTCTCATTAATAAGTGTGTGAAAAACAAAATGTACACTACACAGAAAGGTTATTACAACTTCTATAATGAAACACATGTTAGGCCATAAATCAGACACCAGCTAAAAGTCACTTGCCTATTAAAGAGAAATTGTGCTTCAATCAATTCAGTCAAGGCAATGTATGTGGGAGAGGGAAAAGAAAATGGGAGCAGGACAAAGAAACAAGCAGAAGGGGATGTTTAAGACACAGCTGCATAAATTGGCATCGCCGCTTAGCTTTAACCAAGCAGTGTGAAGAATATGGTTTAAGTGCGTGGGTCAAAAACCAAAAGCAACCAAAAAACCTCCCAGCCATCACCCAGCAAGACCCATGACCCTTAAGTATACTAGTAATTTTTTTCTCACATAGAAGATTTCAGTATTTGGGAGCAACAGTCCCAGAGTATTTCCAGGCACAGTGCTGTAACACTGTCCCAGCTCTGGGTGCTCTCACAGCCTTGCTTTTCCCCCCCTGGCTTTGCCAAGGGCACAATTCCCACTCACGCCCCAGTTTTCTTCTCTGCTACCTGCAGAAGATGGGAATCAGAGTGATGGCCTCGGCCCTGTGTGCCCAAATGACTCCTCTGGAAGTCTGTCTGGACCAAGCCAGGACCAAAATTCTCCTGATGGTTAATGCAAAAAGAGGTAGTAGAAGTCCTTAAGCTTCAGTGAATGGGTTGTTTTCAAGACGTGGCAGCCTAGTTCTTTTTTAGCACAAAGTAAAAATAATCGTGATACAGCAATTTTCACTGGATTGCTCTATAATGCACGCAGCAGGTTTTTTCTCCCATACACCCTGATTTCTTGTTTGGGGATGCTGTTTGTTGCTTAGCTACGGGATGCTGCCACAGCTGAAAAGTGCTGCTTGTGGTGTTGACAAGAAGGAATTGCTGCTTCTACAGAGAGGAGAGGGGAAAAGAATTATCTCCTGGAGACACTGCTCGTACAAAGAAGGCAATAACGTAGTGGGAAGTATGGGGTAACATCAGGGAAAGATAAGCACGATAAACAACACCACAAAACCACTGCCAGAAGCTGAACATCCTTCTCCTGAAGTGGGTCCTGTTTGAGGAAGAGTCGTCCCTGTCCCCGGTCATAACAGTCAATTACCATTAATGGTGCTGCACCAGGATTGTACCTGTAAGCAAATTTGCTTCTGTGCAATTTGCACTTCTTTCCATATTAATGAAGTAATTGGGTTTTGGAATTATTTTTATTGCTGATTACATTAGGAGTTTTATGCGCTTCTGGCTTGCTTCAATAAGCATTTAAGAAGAGAGACTTTTAATAGAACATTAAGTAATATGGAGAATTAAACAAACAGCTAAGAGTAATGGAATAGGGTTTAGCCTCAGTTTTGAACCAAATTACAGTGCGTTGCTGGATAAAATCTCCCTTTTGTGCAAATGAAAGCAAGTCTGTTATCACACACACTGTACCATCACCTGCCAGGAATGCTGACCCTGCAGAATCACACGCAGTCCCATCAGCCAGTGCTTGGGCTACCCAAGATAGGGTACAAGGAGAGGCTGGAGGAAGCAATGCCAGGCTCAGGGCTGGCTGATTTATGTGCTCCCACCTAGGAAGTGAGCATGCATTTGAAAATCTCTGCTAAAACATGAGCCTCAGCCTCTGTCTGCTTCCACTCTTGTCTGAAGACCAGACTGCTCGTTCCTGCATTTCACAGCATAGACAGAGAGCGGGAAACTAAAGAGACTGAACTTCTTCAGGCTCTCATTGTTTCTTGAAACCAAACGCAGAAATGCTGTTCCAGTTACTGTTCTGCAATTGCTCTGTATGTGGCAAACTCACATTCGAGTACCTCCCGAATAGTAGCTTCCTTTCCTGAGCTCACAGAGTGTCTTTATCTAACTGGTACAAGGATGTGAAAAAAATCATTTGCATAAAACTTATGGTGTCCAAAACACACTTTTTTCAAACAGCACCAAAAACTTGGGCTTTATTTTTTCTGTATTTGTTTACTTGGCTATATATTGGCTGAATTGCCTAATGAGAAACGTCCAATATACTTTTAATTGTTAACATGCATCTGCCCAGACAGAAAAGCACAATCACAGTCCCCCAGCTCTTTCTGCACATGCAGTTTTGCCTCCCAAAGCTGGTTCAAAAGAGACCAAGGTCTATAACACACACACACACACCCCGCCATGGGAATGGCTGCACCCCTCCACCTTTGGATCTGGACCTGCAGGCTGAACACTCTCATTTGGAAGTCTCCAGGTCTGCGGACATTTCACTTTTGTTTTTCCCTCCATCTGTCCCCTACACCCTGAGCTTCAGGTCTGCATTTACTGCCCGGTGCCAGAATCGACATGATGGAAGCTTTCCTCTAGCTCTCGTGGGTGTATGTTCACATTTCATTTAACCCCTACCTAGTCTTATTTGCCCAAGGGAGGAGACCAATCTTCCCAAGCATAGGTAGGACGAACCGAGTACAGGATCTATGTATATAGACAGGGGTGTGGTTACATGGTTTCTGGGCATAGATGCCCCGTGGTACTTAGATGGCCAGATGCATGAAGACCTTTTGATCAATCTTAGCACACAGGGGAGGTTTACTGCTGGGTAACACTTCTGCCTCTGTAATCATAAGTCATTTTGCATTCAAGACAGCACCAAAGGGAGCCCAACTGATGTCGATGAACTGGTTCCCACTGCCTTTGGTGTGACTGGGACAGTCCTTCAGTGACCCTGAAGGGAAGATGATTGACTGAAATACTATATACCATTGACTGACTGATAACTGCAGGGGAGAGTCAATGACAGGTTTTATTAATGCTTAATTAAGACAGATAGAAAAAGACTTCCCTTGGCTAATTTCCTCCCCTGAACTTGCTCACACTCTATTTCAAAGTGAGCAAAAATTAGAAAGGCAAAGCTAGTGTGTTGAGCATCACAACCAGCTCCATTTGCCTGGAGAAGTGAGCATAATCCTAGCTGCCCCCGGAGACTGGCTCTCCAAGGGACTCTGTCCTTACAAGCAGATAAGGCAGTTGGTGTGCTGCCAGAGCACATTTATTATGGAGAATAAAGTTGAGAAGAGCAGCTCTGCCTGGCTGACTGCCCAAACCACTCCAGAGCCGGCGGGTCAGACTGGCAGCCTGCGTCTGAATAGCACCAAAACTTGAGCTGCTGTTCACGGCTGCTTTACTCTCTTGTTCCCAGCAAGGCACAGGGAAGGCAGCTGCTTTCTGAGCCTACGCTACAACGCACAGCAAGACAGAGCATCTTTAAATGGTCATGGGAAGGAAAAAGGTCTCCTGTTGTCTCCAAAACCATGCATCCTTCTTGCCACTGCCCACACTATTCCCTGTGTAGCTGGTACTTTTGTGACAGGACATTTACTTGCTGTTATAGACTGCCTCAGTCACTATGTCCGTTATTATGTCTGAGAACCAAAGAAGTAAAAAAGAAAAAAAGGAAAGAAGAGAATGATGGTCTTGTATCTCTTGGGCTGGCTGATGTGCCATTTGCTCATTGACTTCAGGCATTGACTTTCAAAATTTTGAGATTTTCTCCTGGTGTCCCAGCTCCTGTCTGGCACCAGCTTTGGCTTAACGCATAGACTGGGGGAGCCCAAAACCTGGCAGAAACCTTCAGGCAATGCTGTAATGAATTTTATAGAACCAACAGTGCAGATTTCTATATATCATGTATGCGCTCAGTTTAAAAGAGAAAAGATAAACCAGAGACATTTCAGGGGAAAAACAAGCAGTGGCACGGAGCCTGTGTATACCCACACCGCAAGCAGCATCAGTCACGCCAACAAGCCCACCCCAGAACAAAGGCAGTTGCACGCAGGGAGGCGAGCCCTTCTTCCAGGAACATCAGGCAGTGCAGGATATCAAGTCCTAAGAAAACACTGCGTTCCCCCAAATCAGTTCCACGTGTAGGGAATGAAGCAGAGGGGAGATCATTTGCCACAGCTTCTTTCCAATGATTACGTAAGAGAAAACCAGCAATAAAGATGCCTAAGAGGGAACATTCATTCCCACGCTGCAAACAAAAACAACATCCTCCAAACTCCGAAGGCCAGGTGTGGCCACACCACCTGATGAATCAGATACAAAAGTATAGAGAGAGCCACTAGCCACATTAAGGGATGCACGTCACTTTCTTCGAGAACAATCATAATGATATTTTTTTCTTAAAAGGAAAACACACAAATGTAAACCAAACTGCAAAACTTCTGAATCCAGAGATGCCACTGCACACCTAATCCCTCACCTAGGGTTTGATTTGCCTCCGTAAGTGAAGCACCATGAAGATATGTCAGGGAAGGAGCTGTTACGTGGATGATTATAAAGGGTCTGCATCAACACAAACTCTGTTCTGATTACTACCTGCTCACTACTTCATGTGTTAAGAGGCTCAACCAAGGTCAAGGCACCAGATTAGTTCTGGTATCTGGTCAATTTCCCTGTGTGTTATTGCTGATGTGGTTGTTTCAAGTATCACCAGCAAGAAGCAGACTGCTGGAAAAGGGTGAGCAACAAAGCAAAACACCTAGTAGTTCACATGGGCCAAGAGGTATTTCAGGTCACACTGATCTGACCAGCCAAGATCTCCAGGGAGAAGTCAAACTACTTCTGTCCCAGCAGAAATTCTTGCTGGGGAGAAACCAACTTATCTTTCTTTGGACCTGTTTTGAACCTTGGTCCAACACTCTTATGCAAAGCAAATTAAGTACCTACCAGTTGCCTTTGTGGAAGGCAAGACCCACCCTATGCCTGCTCTGCTGCAACCAGAAGAGATCAACTGAAACAGGGTCCAACCAAACCTGCTGTAATGGCTGTATGAACCACACAGGAGAAGAAAGAACGGAGGGTATCAGCTAGCCTAGGGCAGGACATACTCTGACTTGTACCTGCTCCTGCAGTCCCAAGACAGACTTTGTCTCAGGGATAATGACCACCAGCTCATCAGCTGAGATACTTCTGATGGCATATTGCCAAGAGACAATCTTCTCAATATTCTTTCACTGAGAATATCCCAACCTTTCATCTTAAAACTGCAGAGCATTTTATGAACAGAAGTTAGATTTCAAAACACCCCTAAATGCAATCAAGTATTATTAACCCAGTTTCCAAAGCCCTTATTCCTGTCAGTTGAGCAGTTTTACGTATTTTTGATCACATCAGTTATGCTTCATTAATGAGTCTCTAAACATCCACCACAAAACCAGCAGAGAAAACGCATTCGATTCTGTGACTGTACGAGTCTGTGTCATCCATTACTGTTACGGGTAAAAAGCTTTCTCTAACACGACTCTCATGTAATTTGAAGCCAGCGGTTTTATTTTCATTCTGAATCATCCACCTCATGACACATATTTCTGTTAGTTTGCAGCTAAAGAGTATACTCAACTAGAGGCAAAATAAAACATTTCTCCTATCTGAATTAAGGTAGATTTTACTCACGCACATGTGCACAAGGGGTCGAAACATCTGTGAGTCATGGAGAGTTGGGAGCTCCCACCACCAAGAGCAGGTCAGAAAGCATTGTTCCGTGTGCTTCTTCTGGGCTCCAGAGGGTCTTCACAGCGTGGCTGAAACAACAGATTGGGATATATGAAATTCACAATTCCACAGACATCCATCTGGAGACCAAACTAGATCTGCATGAAGCAAAGCTATATAAATTGTCTTGAAGTTTCCTGAATGAAGCAAATAACCTGAAAAAAAAAGTTTAAAATCAGCTCCAATTGAGGGCAAGAAGAGTCAGAGTGGGAGGCAAAGGAAGAGAAGTTTAGCAAAACAAAAGTAGGAAAGGTTGTTTAAACAAAATGGCTTGTTGTATCCAAAAATAAGTGGCTTCTTTGTAGCTTTTTAAAATAAATTCAATCTAGGCCCATCTCTAAAGAAAATACTGCTTCAACATGAAAAGTTTTAAATGTTCTACCTTAAAAATATCTGAATGTGCTTTTTCAATTTTTCCAAGAGGTTTTTTTCTCCCTTTAAAATGCCTTGAAGTCTTTGAGATGAATTTCTGACTGGTATCACTCCACTCCAAAGGGCTTTTTGTATAAAACAGTAAAAACAATTATTCCAGTTTGATCTTTTTTCCCTGCCCTGCCCCAAAATGTCCTAATCATGCCACTACCACCCTGCAGCACTTTTCCCACTACATCCTAAAACCAGGAATTGTATCTTATCCATTTCCCACACTCACTGTCTGCCTTACACATCCGGACAGGGTTTGTACAGTACCTACCAGCAGGACACCTTATTCTTCTTTTCCCTTAGGCATTATAATACTTTGCAAGATTAACATTTTTTAGCATGCTTAGCATGCTAAAAAAGGAGGGCAGTTGTTATTGTAGCATTCATATGGGTACAAATACATCCATCTATTGAGTAGATTCAAACAGAGCCGCTGGAAAACAAACCCTTTTCAGACAGTCTTCTTTCTTTTCCTGTACCTGTTTACTGAGAGGTGCTCAAATACAACAAAGCATGAATGCTGATCCTTTTGCTTCCCTCCCACACTTTCAGTTATTGTTCTCCTACGGTTGCCTGATAAACAGCTTCTAGTTATGCACAAAACCCCACAACACTTTTGTTAATTATGGACACCATATTGCCAGGATAAAATAAGAATAGTGAAAAAATAAAAATGCTAAAGAACAGCTCTACTTGTTCAAGTCACCTCAATGCCCTGCAAGTATGGTGGTTTATATCAAAAAGTAGCAGATTCTGCAATGCTTTTGAAAGGACTCAGACATGAAAATATTCTGCAAGCTGTAAGTTCACATAATGGCATTCACCCTTAGAGTCTGAAGTAGTGTTCAGAAATAAAAGCAGAATACAGTTGCAGAGGACCAGCTTAGCGTGTCACCGCACAAACCAAGCCCTCCAGCCAGGGACCTGCAGCCCAGGACTTAAACGAATACAAAATCATAGAATCATAGAATTGTCTAGGTTGGAAGGGGTCTTTCAGATCATCTAGTCCAACCATCAACCTAACACTGACAACTAAACCATACCGCTAAGCGCTGTGTCTACACACCTTTTAAATAGCTCCCTGGGCAGCCTGTTCCAACACTCGATAACCTTTTCAATATAAAAATTTTTCCTAATATCCAATCTAAACTTCCCTTGGCGCAACTTGAGGACATTTTCTCTTGCCCTATTGCCTGTTACCTGGGAGAAGAGACCGACCCGCACCTCTCTACAGCGATAAGGTCTCCCCTTCAGACTCCTTTTCTCCGGGTTGAACACCCCCAGCTTCCTCGGCCTCTCCTCATAAGACTTTTGCTCCAGACCCGTCACCAGCTTTGTTGCCCTTCTCTGGACACATTTTAGCACCTCAACATCTTTCCTGTAGTGAGAGGCCCAAAACTGGACACAGCACTCGAGGTGGGCCCCAACAGGGGCACAATCAACTCTCGGGTCCTACTCACCACGCTGTTCCTGATACAGGCCAGGATGCTGTTGAACTTCTTGGCCATCTGGGCACACTGCTGGCTCATGTTCAGCTGACAGTCAACCAACACCAGGTCCTTTTCTGCCAGGCATCTCTCCAGCCACTCTTCCCCAAGCCTGTAGCGCTGCAGGGGGTTGTTGTGACCCAAGTGCAGAACCCGGCACAAGGCCTTGTTGAGCCTCACACAATGGGCCTCGGCCCATCCATCCAGCCTGTCCAGATCCCTCTGCAAAGCCTTTCTACCCTCCAGCAGGTCAACACTCCCACCCAACTCCGTGTCATCTGCAAACTTAGTGGCACTCAGTCCCCTTGCCCTGATCATTGATAAAGATAATTTTACAGACACAGTCACTATATGACAGATTTGAGGGACACCCCAAGCCCAGATATTGGCTGTGGAGACAACAGCCCTGGAAACAGCTCCTAAGGCTGACCTTGAAGCAAAGGCCCACCACACACGTGAGCAGGCAGCAGTGGGTTCAGCTCCCCACCACCACCTGAGGCCACAGTTTGGAGGCTGTGGACACACTCCGAGGGTATTTCTGCAGTTTACAGGACCAGACTCACTGCTCTGAGAGTCACTCAGGAGGAGCAGAGGCGAGACAGCCAAAGCAGGCTGCTTTGGGCATTGCTTAGGTCTCAGCCCTTCGACCAACGAGTCAACGCTCTCCCCTGACCCACTTGCAAACCCAGTTGGTTGCTGGAAGCTGTGTAACCCAGCAGCACAGCACACGTCTCCTCTCCCATTTCTCCTCATCTGGTTCTCAAACCAGGAGGCACTACTCCCATTTTTCTTCCCTGCTATCAGCAATTTGTGTTTTATAAGAATAACAATCCGCCCCTAAGTCAGAAGAGTAACGTTTCCTTGATTCGCTGTAATTAAAACATAAACATCTGTACATTACAGCTCCGCCGTGTACCTCACATAAGTAGCCCTCACTGGTATTATGTGGCGAATTCCACATAAACATGCCAGGATTTTTGCAAAACACTGTCAGTCATGCTTGAAGTTGCCAAATATTTCTTGACACAATTCTCTCTCTTGATAATACTGCTGTGCTCATGACAGCCACAACCAGGTAATTATTATTTTGTGATGGTGTGAAGTTTACTGTTTACTGGGGTGGAATGAACAGCAGTTGCTTGCTTCATTTTCAGTATATAGCATATTTAAATCTGAGTTTCATATGTTCTGCACCATTATGTCCTCCTAGGGCTGGCAACATCTGGAATCCAATGAAAGGCTGAACCAGCATTACATTGCCCAGGACTCCCCCCTGGCTGGTGGTATCAGCACTCCTCAGAGGCTCTTTAAAATGGAAAGTTTTGCAGCAGCATATAGTCCCAAGTAGTGACTCCCCTCCAAAACCACAGTCTGGGATGCCAAATTCTTCAGCTCGCCTCTAAGCAATGAGTTAAAATGCTCCTGCAATTTTATTTTTTTTTTTAAATTGGAATCCAAACTGAATGTTTTGGTTTGGATAGAGGGAGCTAAATTAAAGCAGAGGTAAGTTTTAAAATATATTTCACTTCAATGACAATAGAAAACTTCATTTTCAAAGTATTAAAATGAAATGCTACTTTGGTTTTGTTATTTCCCCAGGCAAAGCAATATGCAGTAACCCACACAAAATTTAGGTGTCTCCATTGTCTTGAAATTACAATTGTGAGCTGAGACAAGAAAAAACAAATGCCAGGTATTCCTTGGCAATAATATAGCAAAGGACGCCAGGTAGAGCAGTATGTGTCCAGGTATCCCTTGGGGCACCGTTTCAAAGTGAGTGGGACAAATGGTGACCATTGGTTTTCACCTTTCTGGTCTTCTCTTGGGGCACAGGCCAGGCACTGACAGTCAGGGAGAGCAGCAGATTTCCAAGACCAAGCTCCAAGTTTACATCTCCAGTAACCAGAGATGTCTGAACCTGTGACTCCCGCGTTCAGTTGCTTGCACAGCAGCTCACTTCTGGGAGGTGACTTGCTGCTGGCTGGTGTTATTACACGTAGTTATGGAATTGGTGTATCTGAACATGGGTGTTTGCAGCTCCAGACGTTAGTAGTTTGGGATTATTTTCTACAAATAGTTGTGGCTTGGAGTCCTGACACACTGTCATCATTTGGATTATGACTTTTTTTAGCACACAGTCATTACTCAGCTCTGATAAAACTGTAAGAAAAAGATAATCTCAGTAAAGTTGATAAGAAATTACAAAGACAGCTGACATCTTGTTCCAGGCATGGATGAATAGGGCTGATAGTGGAATAAAATGTTATTTGCCTTAACCAAACTCTCTTTATAGGGAGAAATCCAATTCACAAAGAAGAATATGTAGCAGATTGCTCCAAATAACTATAAAACTGGATGGCTGGCAAGCACTTATCTGAACAGCTTATCCTCACACTGTTTCCATTACTCTCACTAGTTAGGCAAGAAATACCACAAGACAACATGTTCTCTGGGAAAACCTGAAGGTCCTAACCCATATGTCATTAGCAATCATGTAGATGTAGGGCTGGCTGCCATTTTGGAAAAGCATCAACATTTACAAAGTTGCTGATTTGGTTGCTGTTTCACTTTTTGAAAAAAAAAAATTAAAAAAAAAAATCAAACAAACTCACTGCAATAATGAGGCAATTACAGCAAAAGCTGAGACACTGTTATTTAAGATATGAAATTTTGGCAAAATTTGCATTAATTTTAATTGCTGAAGAAAACCATGAAGTATTTTTTTTTTATCCTGTAATTCACTACCACTTCTTAGTGCTGTTTCTGTCTGGCAGAAGGAGAAGCAACGCAGGAATGCAGAGTTGCACCCACAGCATTATTGTTCATTTTTCCGTTCTCACATGTACAAGGCAGAATATAACCCAACAAACTTGAACCTCAGTGAAGAGGTTCACATCGCATCCCTCCCTTTTCTTTGTATATTGCGCTTTGAAAACCGAATGATGGATTATAAATTCAGACCAGGGTTACTGAGCTATTCCAGGGTGCCTAGGGAGGGTGTATGAATTTCTTTTACACCTCCTCCAACAGCACATTTTCTGTTGTCACTAACAACACGAGGACTGGACTGAAATTCACCTTCACCATGGTCAGAGCAAACTGGGACGCATCTCTCCCGTACTGCTTGGGTAACAGCGTGGCCTAATGCCTTCAGGTGCAGTTTATCCTTGTGCGACTTGTGAGTCTGCATTTCATATCAAGCATTCACAGCTCATTTTTTATCAATTAAAGTAGGTTTAAAAGTTTAGGGAAAAAAAAGTATTCTTTTTTAAGGCTTTTTTGAATTTGTAAAAAACACTATTTATCTGCTTGTACGTTTCTCCCCCACTTTGTATTCCTCTGCACCTATGGTTACCTGGAAAAAGGCGGTTGAGACAGGTGGAGGGGGAAGAAAAAAAGGTGAAGAGGTTCAAAGTGATTTACAAGTGGATATTTTTCGTAAGATTGAAAACCAATGAATGTAAAGTTATTTTTAATCTCTTCTGGAACAAATCCATTCCCAAAAGTTTGGCTGGCAAAACACAGAAAGCCAATTTGCACCTAAAATCTTTCACTTGCTCACTTTCATTCCACTTCTAGCACTATCGTAGAAATTCAAGGTTTTCTGATGTATGAGCCTTTTTTTGGCATTGCTTGTTGTTACAGAATATAAAGTGTAAAAGGGCCAGGACTGAGGCTTCCTTTTTTCCCCTTAATAACTGTATTATGTTGTCATTCAGCTTCACAGCAGGGATGCAAAACTCTCCTTTGAATTACTGGCATGTCAGTAACTCACTCACTACACGCTGCTTTCTGAAGGAAGAATACCCTCCAATACCCATCAAAGTGCATCTTTCCTTTGATGTGGGCAACATTTCCAGACCCTTGTTTCAGTGAAAATTAAGTCATTTGTGCAATAAACTCTGGCACGAGTATTAATACCTTGGTCCTTGTTTTCTATGTGCTTGTTTGCTCAACTTTACCACCAACGTTGATGACAGTATCCAAATGTCTTGACACATTAGATTAGCATTTTAGCCACATAGGGCTGCTTCTTCTGACCTCCCTCCCTCTAACTTGTCCCTTTCAAAACATCTTTCCGTGTGCTAACAGTTAAGCCTGGCCAGGTTTTTCTCTGCCTGGGAAGCAGCTTGGACTGGGGACAGCTGGAAGATGGGGAGTCACAGCGCAAAGTGACACACTTGGGAGTGTATTCGACCATCTCAGGATTGAAACCATGCCTGTAAATCACAGTCGCTTTCAATAAGCTCTTAAAAAATTGAATCCCGGGCAGTCAGTCTCCTGCAGGGAGCTGTACCTCCCACAGCAAAGCACCATCTTTCCCTCTGCCAAGGTACATGGAAACAGGATGCCTCTCCTGAATGTACTACAGAGCGCAAACAAAACTGTACATCTGTTCACATACAGCAACCACACAGAGATTCACACCGACTAGAAGAATGGCTCCACTGTTTTTTCTCTCATTAATTCTCCAGAGAGCTGTTGTGAAAAATATTTTCCTTTTGATGTATCTGCATAGATTATACACAGACAAGCTGCTGACCCCAGGGGAATACACAGAGGGTTTGCCTGTTAACCGCTCACCCTGTGTTTGTTCCAGGTCCACAAAGATTTGCAGCTCCAGAGCTGAACTTGGGGTGAGCAGTTCAAACAAATCCCAAATCTCTGAGCTGAACTCAGTCAAACCACTCGGTTTCACCCTCCATATCAAAAGCATACATAATTATGGAGATAAAGGTATACAGGAGCCCTGATGTACTCAGAAGGCTGGTGAACTCCAGCCTACACCTGGAGATGATTCTCCTTTGCTTAGATCTGCTTGGGAATTACATGTTTGATTTTTTCTTTTTTAAAATGAACATTAAAAAAGCAGTGACAGCACAGAGTTGCTTTTGCGAACAGATTCCTATAGCAGCATTTCCTGAAGATCTACTTTTATTGCTTTTCTGCCACTCAGTACTATAATTTGGAAAGTGAAAGATATACCATTCGAAAAACTAAAATCATCTTGGCCACACACCATGTAACACCATTCACCTACTAAAATTAGTAGTAGCTTCTTCCTAAAGAATTTTTTTAAAGGGAAACAAAAATACTTAGAAATGTTTTCCTATGAAACCTGCTTTGCAGCCACAGACCTGAGCTTCTAATTTGTTGCAGATCTCAAACCATGCTGGGGTCCAAACTATTGTCTCAAATGCTGCTACAAACACTTCTTGCAGCCTGATGTTGAACACAAACCCTGTGTCGAAAGACATGCTACAGCCTTATGTCCTTTAACTACAAGATTGCTTCCCCTCTGTTCAGGTGCCTTTTGTAGGAGGGAAGTCTTTCTCAGACCCTGCTGAACCCACAGGGACGGGGATAACCTTGGTGTGGCCACTGAGAGGGGTTTTGGGTAAGCTGCTTGACCTCTCTGCTTTTCCTGAAGTTCAAACAAGGTGAGCAAGCCTGAGGTCCTTCTGTCAAGCATTGCATAGAATCTGTAACTTCAAAGAAAAAAGAAACTTTGTGTATACTTCAACTTATGAAATAAATATTTTGCCAACTTGAGGCTGAAGTAATTTTCCTTACATCAAGTATATATTTCTTTTGAAGGAAGTAGTTTGTAAAACATTCTGGCTGCAGAGGAGAAGAAGGATATGCAGGTACACAGCTGCTTTACTGCTGCCCTGGTACCTCCGCAGCACTTGGCAGCTTTTGGTAGGCCAGCACTCTTTTAATGGGTTTGGTCCAGTCTCCCATTAGCAAGAGGAATACTGCTTGGAGGTGAAACAACACAACAGGTTTGGTGTAGTTTTGTCTTCCTCAGGTGAATCTTTGTTTACTGTGTAAGGATAGTCAATAAATATTTTCATTATAGTTATCATGTCACCAAATGTGGGGTGTCAGAATATTCAAAAGCAGCCTAAATTTGTCTGTGTGACCCAAGCCCCTTGTCAGAAAAGACACACAAGTCTCTGAACACAGCACCCAGCCCAGAGGCAAGCCCAGTCCAACACAGCCTAAGGAACACATATCTTCAGCCACTGAATGGCAAATGCTGAGCTGCAACAGCAGTAAGGTCTTTGGGACAAGACCCATCACAAACCTAATAGCCAGAAACTATGACAAACCTGTGCAGGTGCTGGTCCATGCAAATCCTGCACAGCTTCAGCTGTTTATCAGCCAGAGCCACACCATCCTGTGGTGCTGAGCACAGCCAGCAGCTGCCTTGCAGAGCTCCCCAGCCTACCAACACATCCACTGATAAAAGCAGAGGAGCAGCCTTTGCTAACTGCCCAGCATGCATTAACGCAGAGAGTGATATTACATTAGTTTCGGGGCTTTTTTAATAAACACATGAAATCAGATTTTCCCAACTGAAGGCTAAGGATCACATATAACTCCTAAAGCAACAAAATAAAAAAATTTACCTTTCATTTACTGGCGGAAGCAGAGTCTGGAAAAGAGCAGAGTCCCCCCAAAAAAGACCTCTCAGCACAATCTCGTCAGCGGCTGCTTGCGGGCTCACTGCAGCTGTGTGCTGGGGGCACTGACCCCGGCCAGCTACGAGCCCCCCATGCCAGGTGCCAGCCAACTGGGACCGGAGCTGCCGCAGAGCTTTTCCCACCAGGCTTTCTAATTAAAATGAAAAGAAAAAGAAGACTAATTCAGCAAAAGCAGAACATCGCAGATGAAACACTTACCACGTACAAGAGATTCTCATCATGTGCTTGTGCCACTGGCTCCACACACCCCTGAGCTTACCATGCTGCTGGAGATCTGTTTCAGCTTCTGGGGGCCACTGGGATTAAACCTCCTCAGACGATTTGGCTATCAGGTTAATCACTGTGCCTCAGCTTCCCCACCTGTGAAAAAGAGGTAACATTTCTCCCGTAAGGGCTGTGAAGAGCCAAACAGGGAAGGAGAAAAGGTGCTCAGCTGCAATCACAGAGCAAACCAAGAAATGCACTGGCAAAATCCCTAAATCCCTGCTGTGCCTGTCCTGCAACCTGGACCAGGCTGGGCTCATTCCCTGCTACAAACGATGGGAGCCTAATGAAGCCAGGCAGCTGCTGCTCCTGTAACCCCCTCCGAAAGCCTGGGGTCCTGCCTGACCAGCAGGGAGAGCTGAGCATCACTCAGATTAGCGGCCCCATTCCCACCACGCTCCTTGCAGAGTCCTGAGCTGCTTGAGAATCGGCTGCTGAACCCCCCCACTGGGCACAGCAGCTGTTTGAAGGCCAAGGGTGTGCTGTAAAACGCTGCCCGATGGGTCTGCTATAGCTGTGCCACCTCCTGCACCGGGCTGCATGCAGCTCTCCCCATATTTATAACACTCCTGCGCTCTCCACAGTCCTTTCAGAAGGTTGTTTGGCTGCATGGAGCATGCCTCTCTTCTGAAGGGCACTCAGGGTGAATACGAAAGCATTGAGAGGGTCTGGTAGAAGTAAAAAAACCTGCCAGCACAGAGGGGTCATAAGCAATGTGGGGATTTCAACAGAGAGCAATTCAGCCTGCACTTAATACACGCACCCTTCAAGGGACAAAAAGTATTGGCGATCGAACACCAGCTGTGACTCTAAACCAGGGCCACACTGACACCTCTGGGATGGCAGCAGACCTGCCCAACACCCCTTCTTCCATCCCTCTCTCTGTGCCCACCCCAGCCGCTGAAGCCCAAACCCCAGCCCCATCTGGATGGGTTTTAAGGCACTGCTCCTGCTGAAATGCCGAGTTACAGCTGCACAAAGCCTGGGGTCTGCTGAGCCAGGCCCTGCAAACTCACATCTTTTTCTTTTAATACACGAAAGAAAATGGCTCAGGCAATGCCTTTGCTAAATGGACTAGACATATTAATGCATTTAGTATATGGTGAACAAAAGTGGCTAAAATTGAAGGTGTCAGGTTTTTTCATTACAAACTGTATAGTTAGAGCTTTATTTCTCAGCTGCAAATAGCTGTAGGCTGGAACTTGGCAACATGATCTCCGACAGAAAGTGCATTTTTATTTTCTGAAGCTTTTTTTTTCTTTTCAGATGGCCATTTTTGTGCTAAGCATACATAAAGAAACAGCGGTCTGCCGTTAGAGATGCTTTTTCCATCCTTCTGTAATGGAGAAGAGCCGACAGCCTGTATTTAAAGGTGAACTGCCTTCGTGGTGCAGGCTTGCAGCTGACCCCTTGATGATTTTAACATAGCTTTAGGAGTGTGAAAATAGAGCTATGGGCTAAACCCATACTGTCAAAGGAAAAGAGCAATGAATTCCTCCTCGATGTGATATACACACGCAGTGGCTAGATATGACTTTTTTTTTTTCTCTCCAATTTTACAGCCCTGTCTTTGTTAAACTGACAAGCTGTTATGTGGAAATAAACACACCCGGCCCAGCCGTCTGTCTGTCCAGGGCACTGAACTTCCCAGCCGGATTCTCAGATGCCCTGGTACCTGCAAAAATCTGACATGTGAAATTGCAGGTGGGAAATAAGTGGAGAAAAAAAAAAGGTTTATGGCAAAAACCACCAATGTAAATCACGGTGGTGACTTTGTTGTTACTCTTACCCCAGACTATCTCTGTCCTCTAGTGGAAAATCTCTCCTTCAGAACTGGATTTTGGCCTGACTGTGAATAGCTTCTCACTTTTCTGTATCATATATATATTTATTTTTTCCCCATTTACTGACAGAGGGGATTTTTTGATGCTTTTTCTCCGATGGAGTATGTTTTCCAGTTGCTATGGTCATGAACAGCCAGAGAAGCAGGGTTCCCAGGAACCGGAGAAAAACACAGTTGGTGATAGCTGAGCAAAACGTTTCAAAGGAATAAATCAATTGTTCTGACTAATAGATCACACAGGCTCTGACATAAAGGTCAGATCTCAGACTTCAAGCCTGGCTGCAAATAGTTGGAATTTGGTAAAAGGACAGTTTTTCCTCCAGGATTACCTCAGTCTGGCCAGTCTGGTGAGAAATCTGCAGTCAATTTAAAAAGTTTGTCATGCTCAAAACTAAAAACCAAACCAAAATATCACAGAAGATAGAGATTTTAGCAGATCTTTGCTTTTTCCTGACAATTTCTTTGATGTTCTTCCAGGAGGTGTGGTGGACCATTCTGCCCATATGTATATTTGCCAGGAACTTAAATCACCTTCAAGAGCCCTGTCTGAGACCTGGAGGCTGTTCACTGGCAGCAGATTCTGGGTTGGGGTGGATTTTCTCAGGGAAGTTCATTTCAGTGTTAAACACCTGAATTGAGCCTGGGGACTCTTTTGAGAGCTGTGACCAAAAGCTGCTAAAAGAAGACAAAATAGAGGGACCCAGGAGGTGCCCTGTTAGCTCTCAATGAGTGTTTCAGCACAGCCTTGGGGGACATGGGAATTGGTGGTCTGGAATGGACACAAAGGCATTTTACATTCAATCCCTTGTTTCTAAAGGTAGCCAACTTCAGAGGATGATGAAAGACATTTTCCTAAGGCAGAGCAAACACATCCCTGTAACAGTTTAACTTAACTCCCAGTTGTTAAAGCTTGGGGCAATCCAACAGCCCTTGCTATTTTGTATTTTTCCCTTAAATATGATAAAGCTGTACTGAAGTCAAATGGAACTTTTCAGTCTGATGTTGCATTCACTGGGAAAATGTTGATTTACTTCAGTTGAAACAATGCACAAGCTCACATCAAATTCCTTAATTAGGAAAAAAACACACAACAATCAAATGGGAGAGACCCTATGTTCTTGAAACAAAACACTGACTTGTTCTGAAACCATTTCACCTTGAAGTTCACCTTGAATTTTAAAAGATAAAAAGACTTTCACCATCTCCCTCCCAAATTCCAATAGCTTTGACTTTAAAACAAAGCCAGCAAACTAAAAGCAACCATTTGAGCACTGTTGCGCTGGATGCACTACTCATCTGTAAACTTCTCCAGTTCTCTCTGTGTCTTATTACATTTTTGGCCTTAATACTGTCCTGCAACAGTGAATTCCACAGCTGAATTGCACCCATGTTAAGAAAGGATTCTCCCCCTCTCACCCAAGAGCGTGCCTTGAACTTCAAAGCTGGTTTTCTCAGTGTAGTTAAATACACTGCAAGCTTGCAAAGGAACACATGCACTCATCACTTAACTCAAGGTGCACAGTAAGGTTGTAACTGCCTGAAATGACTTAGTTCTGTGGGTCTGTGCTTTAGGGAGCTGGAAAAACTTCTGATTACTCTTTGTTCACATAAATTGAAATTTAAACCTCCTCTCCAAGAGAAAACAAATCCCAAAGCCTCAGTATGAAGCAGCGAGCACATTCATCTGACCCACAAAAACCCCTTCTTGGGACACTGGATTGTGCTCAAAAAGTGAAATATTTTCAAGGGAAAAGGAGCTCAGAGATAATTATTTTATAACTGTACCTGCTCTACTTGGGTGCACTTTCTGTTCATTTCCTTCTACTGTGTCAATGTCTCCGATTCACCATGGTCTGGTCACTACGTAGGAAGCTGCAGGGATCTTGCACAGCTATTTGTGCAAAGCTGAATTTGGATGTCAGCAATTTGTTGTTGTTACCCCCTGCTGCATGCTAGGGATGTTTTCTGCAGAGTGACAGCTCTGTAGTCTCTCACTGCATGTACCTCAGATAAAAAAAAAAATAAAATAAAATCTCCTGTCTCTAAAGACTGGTAAGCAAGCAAGCGAGCATAAGGAGACAACAATTAGCTTGGACTCTAGAGATAAACTAAATCATCACCTGATGGTTATTAGTAGCTTATTAACACAAACTGTATTTTCCCATTGCAGGTAGAATCTTGTATGAAAGTGTTAAGCTGAGCATCCACTCTAGGAAGTCAGAACTAATACAATATTCCTGAGACATCCTTTTACATTAAAATAAATATATATATATATACACATGCACACATATACTTTTTTTGTTCAAGTTACAAAAATGATTTCTCATCTTCAGTCATTTAAAGAGAAATCAGCCCTGTGACAGAAGGGCTGCCTGCTTTTTAATCATCTCAGATTTTGGGTTTTCCACGACAGCAGCAGCCAGAGCTGAGCCTGAGCACAGGCTGACCCAGGCCAACTCCTACTCACATCCCCACGGCTTTCAGGCAGAAGAATGCAAAGCAGGGGTTTTTTTCTTCTTCCTTTTTTTTTTTTTTCCAGTGCGAATAGGTAAAATATTTCAGCTTTGAAATAACTAATTACCCTCCCTTTGAGCTATCCCAAGGACAGTTTCAAAGAACACGACAGAGGATTGCTGATAACTCCATATATTTTTAGAGAACAAGGAGGAAAACAGTGAGGCTTTGAAGAGGGTGCCTGGGGCTGGCTGAGCAGGGCCTGCCAGAAAGTGTCACGTCCCTGCCACCTTGTGACAAGGCACTACAACTGCAAAACCCCAACGCCTGCACGGCCTGCAGCTTTTGGAAGAACCTGGCTCTTCTCCAGGATGCTCAAAGGCAGGTGACCAACCTCAAGGGTTGAAGAAGAACCCAAGGCAGGGACAAAGTCACCGGCATGATGTCTGAGGACTGGACCCTCTCCGCGGGTGATGGTGGCTCACCCTCTCCCTGCTCCCAGGGTCTGTTGCAAGCCCGTTTTCACCAACATCCAGGTAGAATCAAAGAATTGTCTAGGTTGGAAGGGACCTTTCAGGTCATCTAGTCCAACTGTCAACCGAACACTGACAAAAGCCATCCCTAAGTCATATTGCTAAGCACTATGTCTACGCACTTTTTAAATACCTTCTGGGAAGACAATTCCACCACCTCCCTGGGCAGCCTGTTCTAATGCCTGATCACCTTTTCAGTGTAAAAATTTTTCCTAATATCTAATCTAAACCTCCCATTTCCTCTTGTCTTATTGCCTGTTACTTGGGAGAAGAGACCGACCCTCACCTCTCTACACCCTCCTCTCAGGGAGTTGTGGAGAACAATAAGGTCTCCCCTCAGCCTCCTCTTCTCCAGGCTGAACAACCCCACTTCCCTCAGTCGCTCCTCGTAAGACTTGTCCTCCAGATCCCTCACCAGCTTCATTGCCCTTCTCTAGACTCATTCCAGCACCTCGGTATTTTTCTTGACATACTGTGCTGTGTTAGAAGCTGGCAGGAGTCAAGGCTTTTTAGAAGATCTCTGGGCTGCTTGGACAAGAGAAGAAACACTCCCACCAGAAGGATTGGGACCTCACGAGTTCCCACACTGAGGCAGCGAGAGCAGGGGTCCTTACTGGACTGCAGATACCATTTTTCAATGGTTGGCTCTGCTTTTCCTCCTAGACAGAGCTCTGCAGAGTGCTTCAAACTTGGCTGTGTAAGAGGGGGGAAAAATAGGTTAGCCAAGTTTTTTATCCAGGCTTATCTGATGCTTTTGCCTGTTTTGACTCTTCCTGACTTCCTTGTCCTAAGAAAACAGCTGCCTTTGGTCTTTTAAGGGGAACTTTTATGTAATGCTTGGAAAAAAAAAAAAAAAAGAAAACAACAAAAAAGTGAGTGTCTTATTTTTAAAGCCTCAGCCAAGGAGACACGTTATCACAGCTTCTCCATCCCTGCTGCATGCAGAGCTGTGGCACCGAGCCAGCGCTGCTCCTCCTCCACTTCATTCCAAAATCTGCCAGGAGAACTGAAGGTTACTTTGGTTTTCCATTGTTCTAGTTTTCCTGCAAACGATCTCTTAGTGCCTTTAGCCCTCCGTGGAAAGGACCTTCCTGCCTGACATTCTATGTGACAGGTTATACAAGCTGCAGCAGTCTTCACTCCAGCTGGGGAGGGGATTTTCTTCTTCCACTGGTGCCCAGCTGCCACAAAAGAAACTCAGCTTGCCTCCCACTGAACCTGACAGAGCTGGACACACAGACAGATTTTTGCCTTATGACACTGTCAAAGATGAGAGGTCACCTAACATTTGCTTTGCAGAGATGCACATACCTGAAGGAAGAATTTTTCATTCTGAGAGTTTTCCAATAGTGACTACACGCTACAAAATTTCAGTGCAGGGAAAAAGCATCATCAAAGGCATGCTGGCTAAGACTAAGCATGCAGATCAAAATTATGATGACCATAGCAAACTCTCTGTTGTCACAATTAGGTAAAGCAGGTGCCCACTACCTTGGCAGGGTCACTGGTGGCTCCACAGGACATCAGCAAGGCCACTGGGAATATAACCAAAGAAGGGGACCAGCAAATTTCAGCAGCAAATCACAAAATGCAGTTGAAGGAATCTGCTCTGCTGACCACCCTGATGCTCAGCTTCCCACAGATGGCTTCACCATCAACAGGTTGGTTTCACCATCAATGAGAAGACAAAATGTGTGGTTATATATAGTCCTGAAAGTAATCAGCTGAGTAAAGGAAGAGAGGAAAGCCAAGATGTTCACCCACCATTGCTAATGTAAGAACAAGGGGTAGAAAGTCAAATCAAATCAACAAAGGGTTCAAACAAACAAAAGAAGAGTTATTCATGGAATGGGTTGGAAGTCATTGCTGGAGGATGGCATGGACACAAACAGCTTACATAGGTTCAAGGGTAGGCTCAAAAGCATGTGGAGAAGAAATCCTCTAAGGGTCACTAAATACATAAAACCACACCCGCAGCAGGAAATTCTTGATTGAAAAATAATTATACAAAGAGGAAGCAGTATCATGTTTGCTTGCCCTTTTCTTTCTACCTTTCAGGCATGATTTTAGATAGCTTTTAAAGTTTTAAAAATAGTCTTCTTAGATAATATTAAGTAGTATTAAAAGTAGTATTTAAAGTAGTATTTTTACACTACTGTAGAAATAAGAATTGCCAACAATGGGGCCATGTCAGTCTTTACGGAGCAGGGCCATGGAAACCTACAACAGAAATTTGATAGGACAAATCACTCCAGAGTGAGTGCAAACTTCCATATGAGTTAGCAATTCAGCTCCTCTACATCAGAAGTCTAACTAGGACAAGCCAACCTCAGGCATCACAAATGGCAAGATAATAAGAGACACATTGAGGACATGCCTTAAGAATATCACCAATAAAACTTCCACATCAAGTAATAGTACTTCCACATCAAGTAATGCAGCCTTAAAAAACACTGCACAGAACAGCAGACAAGTTATCCAAATCTCACATTGCGGTAATCAAAAGCTTAAACAGAATAGGACACAACTACCAACTAGCAGCCATTGACAAATACCCTATATATTTGAGACTGAGGAAGGACAAGGGGGAAGAGAAGGTGACCGGTCCCTGCACTTTTTAGTGGGGCAGCTTCCATGAAGAATTGTATTCCTATGGTCCAGTGCACGTTTCTTACTTGACCCATGTTCAAGTACATTCTAAGATTCACCCGATTCTGGGTGTATTTTATGGATACATAGTCCACACAGTTCAGCAGACAAAGGCTGGAATGAAAGCATGTTAGATGTTTTTTTCAGCTGTATTGCTTATGTCACTTGTATCACAGTCCCCTTGAACAACTGCCCTGTGTCAGGTAATCAGTGGGTTTTGGATCAAATCTTAATAACAAATGATAATTACAACAGTTTACCAACCCACTGTGAACTGTTTTACGCCTGCACACCTCAATCACCAAGACTTTCAGTGCAAGAATCTATAGGAAATGAGAACCTGAAGAAACACCATGTCTGCAGCTCTTTCATGTAGCCGGGTCAGCACTGCCAAGCTGGAAAGTAGGATTTTGTTGTAGTGAGGGCATTGCTTTTTTGGAGGTACAAATCTATGATTATTTATTCTTTTCCATCCTCAGCTTTTAGATGATAGACACCTTCTGTAGGGAATAAAATTATTGAAGCTGGGTACAAAGATTCTGTCTTTTCAAAGGTCACCTTGTGACAGCCAGAACAATTATGCAGTGGTAGGAGTAGAGATAGGCAAATTTGGTGGAAATATGAGAGCACGCAGAAGCTCTTGTCCATCATAAGAGGAATTCTCAGGCAACGAGAATAGCATGCTTAAAGTGCAAGCCTAATGAATATACCTTATGAAATTTTTTATTTACCTATGTGGTCTCTCTCTGAGGCTTGATGAAACAGCTAGATCTTTGTAAGTGGAAGTGATACTTGATTGCACACATAGACCCTCGCTTACGGATTTACCGCTTATACACAAGAACAGTTAGATTTGCTGTAATGGCATCAAGATGCCAGGCACAATTTATATAGATATATATTCAATACATACATTTTGTCATATATAATACAAAAATCTAGTTGGATAAATCAGTGCGGACAACAGTGCTGGGTAAAAAAACATTCATTCTAATGTTTTTCTAAAACATTCTAAAGTCTATCCAGTGATAATCCGCTCTTGTAGATTTGTACCACCAGACTTCTTTGCAGTAATAATCTGGTGTTTCAAAGCAGGCATACAATTAGCTCTAAAGACATTTTTAGACTGTCCATTCATATTCAGCAACCCTGGCAGCACCAAGATTTAAGCGGTGAGTTCGTAACAGCGGTGCAATGAACTCCTGAGGGACTTTCCACTCATAGAAGCTGGCAGGAGACTTTCAACTTAAACAGTTAAGTAACTCCACGCTAGGAGTAGTTTTGAAAACCTCCTTTGACCTTTAACCAGAAGAAACAGACCTGCTTGGAGAAATGCTGTTTGAAAGCCTGTCAGACTCCATTTGAACACATTATTATCCCAGCACAAAGTAGGAGCTTGAAAACAGCAAATGGGCTGATACTTCTAAACCTTCCCTATGCACCTCAGCTATGTCAATGTAGGCATCTGAGGAGAAATAAATATGCCCTAAAGACATAGCTCAAGAGCTTTTGGATGGATAATTGATTAGAATAATCCTCGCATGGACAGTAAAAGCAGGTTACAGGCACTTCTTCTGAACTGAGCAGCAAGTGTCCATTTGTTAGCTTTCTTTGTAGGGTCAGATAACAAAAGCCTTGATCCAGTGTTTGGTATCTACGAGAAAAGCAGCAGTAAGAAGGGGAAAAAGGAATGGGGAACAGAAAAAGGGCATGACACAAAGAGGCTGCAGAGTCTTTGCTATTTCATATGAGAAGTCCTACAAGTCACAGTAGATGTTTGGGGTCTGTGTACGTTAGTTTGAAATCATTGGATCAGCATAATTGAGGATGCTTAGCTCTGCCAGTGAAGCTTTACATAAAAGGTTTGTAAAGGTACAAGTTGTCTCTGACCCCACACTAAGCCAACTATAGGCCAATGAGAATAGCCAATACTGTCTTGGGTCTGGGCTATCTTGCCTTGCTTTAAAACGTTCTCCACCTGCTAAAGTGGCACTGACAATTCCCTGTGCTACCTAAAAAATGTCCATAGTGCCTCTGGACAGGGTTTAAGCTTTAAATGTCTCTTGTTCTGAAATTCAAAGGCACATTACAGAACAGCTTATATGTAGTGTAAGTGCAGCTTAGAGACAGAGCAGTCATGGGTCCTGTTATTCTCAGCTTTGGTGTGGATGGATTCACACCCATTGACTTCTACTTTGAGTTTGAGACTTTAAAACCCTGTCAACAGCAGAGATGTTTTCTAAAACCTTCCTGCCTTCGTTAGCACCAGCTCAGACTCATGCGATCCTGCAAGCTGGAGAAGATCAGCCACCAGCAACGGATTTAACACCATGGCAATTACACCTTGTAGATTAGATTGGGGCCTGATGACATGGTGTTAAGAATGCCTGTGGCAACCAGCAACCTGTCCATCTTAAGGCTGTTTGCAAGCAAGCAGAGATTTTTGCCTGTCCCACAATATGTGCTCTTACATTCTACAGAACGATAAGCCATAGAATCTTTTAGAAAAAGGAAAGGATTTTTGCAGACTCCTATTGAGAGTAAAAGCTATCCAAAGGAAAAGAAAACTGTATACAGCGCCTCTGAAGAACCCCATAGGAGTGGACTGCAGAAATATTTCTCCAGTCATGATATTTCAAGAAAGAAATAAATGAAAACAATGTAGAAATAGAAATGAACTCTAGATTTAATGTGCTGGGATAGACAGGATGCTCAGGCCTCCTCCTTGTGTAAAAATTTGTGTGGTCTCTGTGTGAACATGAGTGGAATGGGCATTGCATACTTGGATACTGTTGGATAGTGTTACTTCAGGAGATACAGTTTTGCTTCTGCTTTGGTCTTGGTTGAAGGTGTTTTATGGTGCAGAATGCAGTGAGAAGAAATCAAGCTGAGCCCCTGAGCTGTGCAGACACTGCCCAGACACTGTGTGCTCAGCGTGCATGTACCTCTGGTGCATACATAGCTCTTTAACAGATCACACAGGACCTACAGGGGAAAAGCCTGTCGTAAAAGGCACAAAAAGACACAAGTATTTCTGTAACAAGAACAGATACGCTCCTCCTTACCCTATTTGACTACATGAGGATTTTTCCAGCAGGTGGCAACAGCAGACCAGTTTGTAGCACAAGGCCAGCATTTGCAGGCTGTAAAAAAAGCTCCGTGCTGTACCCATCGCACCTTCCCCTGATCTGCTCCTTCCAGTCCCTGTAACATGCCCACTTAGTACCCCAGGGCACAGTTAACATAAAGCACAGAAATATTCAGTGCTGCAGATAACTTCAGCACAAACTCTTGGTACACGCTCATTGTGTTTGCAGACCTTAAAACATACCCTCTGCATTTTAAACAGCCTAAAAACATGGCTCTGCATGAATAAGCATAATTTTTCTTCTACGTGTATCTTTTTGCAAGGAGGTGATTATGTTGGGAACACAGAAAGACATGAATCAAAAAAAACCCACAAAGTGTCTGACGGGTGTTTTATAAAGGTGTCCCTTCCCTGGCATTTGCAGAGCCGGGTTCACAAACCAAACTTGTAACCACACTCTTGTCATTGTTTCTGACCCATTTTAAACAGCTGCTTTCAGGAAGTGCTTGTTATTGCCTTGAAAAGGTGATTACCTTGCTTGAAACTGTAGACTCAGCTTTTGGCTTCTGGAAGAAAGTGTTTTACCGTGGACCCCAGGTGCTGCAGATGCCAATATCCACGGAACGATCAGGGAGACTCCGCTGCCGAGCTCCACCTCGCTCTGCCCAGGCCCTGGGGAAGACGTGGGAGTTATATTTAGTAATCATCACCCCTGCACCATTGTTTTTCCATCAAAATTGAGAGCACTATTGTTTTTAATAAATAGCAACGTTGTTTTGCAATTTGCAAAGTATTATATGAATGAACTTTGAAGACATACAATGCAAAAAAAATTACAGCTAAGAACTCCGGTCTTTTCCTCCAAAACTTAAGCAACGTGTGGCTTTTCCCTTAATCTGAGGTATAGGCCAGATTCAGGCAGTGCAAATGTATACTCAGGTGTAACACAAAGCTTGGGGAGCATTGGAAAGGCTGTGAATGGATGAGAATGTTAACTGATAGTCCTTGGAAATAAAAAAGTAGAAAGAATTAATTCGTAATGAATCCCCTGCAGAAATTTCTTCCCTGGAAAGAAACACTTCCCTGGAGGTGTTCAAGGCCAGGCTGGATAGGGCTTTGAGAAACCTGGTCTAATGGGAGGTGTCCCTGCCCATGGCAGGGAGGTTGGAACCCCATGATCTTTAAGGTCCCTTCCAACTCTAACCATTCTCTGATGCTCTGATTATACAAGGGAGAAATGTCCGAGAGCCAAAGCCATGCTTCAGGGGCATCTAAGCCAGTGATTTTGCAGTGTGGCTGTACGCAGTTCAGTTTTCACCCAAATCAGTGAGTGTTGCCCATCCCGGGACAGGTGTCACATCAGCTCAGGAGGAGACCTGGCTGTAAGAAATTTCAAGCCTCTGCAGGTTATTGTCCCGAACCGTATCTCAGTTCGCAGGAAAAGGGTGATCGTGATTGTCCTTATTACCGTGTTTGCTAAATCAAAGAGCTGCTGCAATGCCCCATCCTCTTCACTTGACTGATGCTCTCAGTTGCGTTACAGGTCAACTATGTTTCACTTTCTGTGTCTGTGCAGGGGACTACAACACTACTTTTTACATACTTTCTGCTCTCACGTACTTCTTCAAGAATATACCTTCAAGAAAAAAACAGTATGTTGAAGAGCAAACTGCCTTCTAACTGCCTTAAGATCTTTAATCACTCATGGTAACTCATGACACACTCACTGCACACATTATCTTTACGTTAATGTTGTTTACAAATGATGGGAATAAATCCAAGTCCAATGGAGAAAGTTTCCTTTTGTTCACATCTCAATACACAGGCAGAATTATCACCGTGGAAGGAACTTTCCTCTACCACTGGTAGATGCAAAAAAAAAAAAAAAAAAAAAAAAAAAAAAAAAAAAAAAAAGAATCCAACATATGAATGACTGCCACACTACAGCACACAGTGCTTCTGCTTTTAATTAGTTAGGCTGGGGGCTTTTCAGTTGTTCTTTTGCTCTTTTAATGAGGAGGACTGTGAGGTGTCTTTGAACTAGCTACAGACTTGAAAGATTTAGTAAACAAGGATTCTTTATACCATTTCTGGTAAGAGCTTGTCCTGACAGATGCCTTCTTCCTTCTGAGGTTTAGACCACAGTTTGATTTTTTTTTTCTTTAACCTCTGAAGCATTTCATAACATGATGGGCAAAAGGCCCAGCAGTAATTAGACTGATTGAGCGTTGGAAGTGTAGACAGAAGAAATAGTTGGAAATCATTGCTGTTCTGAAAGCTGCCACTGACAGCTTCCTAGGTCTCAATCATTACTCTCACATTTTTGAGAGGCCCTGACCAGTGGTCCTGAGGCAGAGAGACCTTGGGTCCTGCTGGAGCTTGCAGACCACTTGCTGAGATACCTACACCAGCTGTGCTGCCTGCCACAACCCCCTGGGACAAATCGGCTTCTCCCTGCTGCTGCTCCAGTGCTGTGCCTACAGAAGTAGGGAGGGAAGGAGAAGAGCACGATGGCAGTGTGCAAGTTGCCAGGTGTCACTCACATGTACTGAAGAGGAAGTCTGTTTTTCAAGAGTTTCCATCGTGATATACAAAACACTGAATACTTCCAAATCTGGCTGTGATAGCCTGGCACGGTGCCCTGGGTCATGTTTTACGTAAAGAGTTATTTGTCTCCTGTACACTGCTCTTTATCCTACTTTCACAGTTAATCACCAAAGTTAATCATAACAGCCAGGCCTCTGTATGACTGTACTTGCTCTTTCTTAGCTCAGGGACCTCTTCCTATTCCTCAGGCTTCAGAAACTACCTGATGGCTACCCACTTGCAGCCGTCTTCTCATTGTCTGGATTAGCTGCACATGGCATGGTGGTCAGGGACCTCCAAGAGTATATAATCTATTTGGGAGATGATTATATGCCCGAGAAAAGAGTTGAGTGATGTTGTAGCTCTGAAGGTGCAAGATCATTAGGTTTAGAAGACTTCTAATTATGTCAAGCACACACTCATTGGCCTCTACACAATTCACCTGCCTGTTAAGCTGTAGAGGACCATTTCCATGTGTTGGGGTTGATTCAGTTTCTATCCCTGCTGTGAGAAGGTGTTCATCTGGTCCTGGGTTGATACTGCTGTCCTGGTCAGAGGCTTGCACACACCCACCCCATCCACACTGGCAGTCTTTGGTGCCGTACCAGCCTGGAAGAAGTTTGAATGAGCCATTTAGACTGTGTTAGCGTTGCCATTGAAGACTACAAGTTGAATCCCAAATTTTGACAGAGCAGTTCTACCCAAATTTTCTGCTAACAGCTGTACAGCTCAGCTTCTCTGCTGTTTCCCAAAAAGGAAGGCTGCAGATGTGTGTCCATCCACAGAGACTGAAGGGAGGGACTCTGGGGGAGCCCTCTGTGCTGACCTGAGGGCCCCAAAGGGTCAGATCCTGAGTTAAGAGCTGCTGTGCCCAGGAGACCAGTCAGGGCCAGGATTCAAGCCAATTGTACAGTGTAACATCCCCTCAGAGGAGGGATGCTCTGAATCCCTTCAGTTACCTAATTCCTTGAGGTTTATCATAAAGAAACCAAGGTACAGCGGTCCCTGCTCTGCCTAAAGCTGGATGGAGTAGGTTCAGATGGCCAGTTGCTGCAAGCTTTCACTGGTGCAGGCTAGCAGTTTGCCAGGAAGCTTTACAAGACACAGCATATATCCCAAAAGTCCTTTTAAGTCATTTTGAACTTTAGTTCAACTGCAAAAGTCAAAGGAAAATTAAAAAGTACAGACTGATGCGCAACCGCAAGGGACAGGAAAGGTGGACACTAATATTGAAATACCTATAAAATTCAACTGTTTCTCAGCCATGTTATGTTTCTAATGGGAGAAGCAAATAAAGAAGCATACAGCCACTTCGCCCAAAGGAAAGCTGTACAGAGAAATTAAACTTGCATTTACCGACACAGATAGCCAGCACAAAAGTATCAGTGTCTCTTTTTTTCTCAACATGTGATGAAGGCCTTTTGGCTGTAATATCAACATTTTTGTGATTATTACCTCATTGAAGACTTGTCTACACTATGATAAAAAATTCCTGCTTTAAAGCATCAGATCCTCTTTACTGCAGCCAGTGTTTTACTCCTATATATCGGGGTATATACTTTCATTCAGAAAAATCATTTTTCATTCAGAAAAATCAAATAAGCTTTACCAGTACAAGAGTCCTCTCCAGCAGCAGAACAGCAGCTGCCATAGATGCTAGCAATAGTGTAATTAGAGAGGTCAGGAATCAGGTAACACCACCTACATAACTTACTTTTTTTTTTTTTAGTGCTAGATAAAGCAAAGTACATGCCTTTAAAAAGTTAAAGCTGCTGAGGTTAATGCATTGGGGTTTTGGGTGTTGTTTTATGTGCTGCGCACCCTGTGCCAGGTACTGCATGAACACAGCAAATCATGATTTTTGCTTGGAATTCATGAATATGCAGTTATGGGCAGCTTGAAGCACCAACTGAATCGGGACATAGTACATGGCAGTACAATTTGTTGGAATAAACTGGTCTACTGGAGAACAATATTTTGAAAGCTTTTAAATGTTTGGGGAAGGAGTTGGCAAACTCTGCAATCCATCTCGCTCTTCCCATCATGAGGTAATCTATCAAACACTGGCTTCTCAAACAAAATTTGGCAGATTTGAAGTTTACTACATTATGTCTCCCAATCTGCTTTTTAGCCTTTCTCTTCCTCAAATGTTGAAGCTGCATCGCGTTTTCCCTGCTATTCTGAGGAAACAGATCGCTTTGCCAATACGCTTCTTACTTTTGGTTATTTTTAAGTCTCTGTAAAAGCTCACACTTTCTTCTGTAGCCAATGCTTATTGTTTATAGAAGCAGTTACAATTTACTTTCTATAAGAAAAAAAAAAATTAAAAAATGAATCTACTGCCTCGAAAGCACTGCAAGTATTTACATTGTTCTCCTGCATTGTTTTGCTTACAAAAAGGAATTCTTTGGAACCGCAGAGGCTTTGAGTCTCCTTCGCTCACTCTTTTTTCACCACCGCCCCCCGGCTCTCGAATAGTGGCTTTCAAGCAGTGACCTTTCCTTCGTGGAGGCCAAGCTTGTTATTTTGGGTTGGATTTCCCTGCCGATTGTTCTGCGTTTCCTCCCGCGCTGCCCCGCGGCGAGGCCGCTGCCGCCGGTGCCGGCGGGGTGACCACCCTGTGCTCCTGGCCCAACCCAGCACAAAGCCCGGGCGCGCTGGGCTTGCCGCATGGAGCCATGGGAAGAGGCCGACCGCTGGCAGCCTCTCCTATCTCTGCCCACATGGCCAAAAACACGTCATTTGCTCACAATAGCCACAAATTATGAAAACCTGGCAAAAGCCGCCATCAGCCGTACTCTTGTACACGTAGTGTATAACCATCATCCAGATGCTAAAAAAAAAATATGCAAGAGCAGCTTTCTAGAATTGTTCTTAAAGAGCTTCTTCCACGAGTGTCACAGAATCACATGGGGTTGGAAGGGACCTCTGGAGATCATCTAGTCCAACCCCCCCACCAAAGCACATCCACCCAGAGCAGGTTGCACAGGAACATGTCCAGGCAGGTTTTGGATGTCTCCAGAGAAGGAGACTCCACCACCTCTCTGGGCAGCCTATTCCAGGGCTCTGCCACCCTCAAAGTAAAGAAGTTCCTCCTCATGTTTAGATGGAGCTTCTTAAATTCAAGTTTGTGCCCATTTCCTCTTGTCCTGTTACTGGGCGCCACTGAAAAAAGACTGGCCCCATCCTCTTGACACCCACCTTTTAAGTATTTCTAAGCATTGATCAGATCCCCCCTCAGCCTTCTCTTCTCCAGACTAAAAAGACCCAAGTCCCTCAGCCTCTCCTCATAAGGGAAATGTTCCAGGCCTCTAGTCATCTTTGTATCCCTCTGCTGTACTCTCTCCAGCAGTTCCCTGTCCTTGTTGAACTGGGGAGCCCAGTTTTAAGTGTCGTAGTAAGCCTGATCTTAACTTGCGTTCCTGAGCAGCGGATACACTTCTCTGCACATTACCTGATGGGAAGAAATGCTTGTCATCAGATGCACACTCTCTTCATCTTAACAAGGTTTTTTCCTTAATATGATCTTCTGGAAGGACATGCAGAATCCATCCCTTTTTGCGTAGTACCTCTGCAGGACCTGAACTAGTTTATGTCACTCTGAAACAGCAAACCTGCACACAAAAAGTAAAAGCATGAGACACATACATGTAGGTCTCTGTGTGAGCCTTGAAATTACTCAAAATTTCTAATACAATCCTCAAACAAATATCTTGACTACTCTAAACAGACAGGAGCAAAGTCCAGCTGCTCCATTTTTTGAAGAAAGCAAAGTTAAGTTGTAAAATGCAGATTTAGTGAGCTGAAGGAGCTCATCTTGAATTCTATATGCTGCCACTGAGCCTGGCAACAACTCCTGTAAAAAAAATAAAATAATGAAGTGATATGTCTCAAATACATTTCTCAGCAAAATACATACAACTTGATTCCTTGAGGACTGCAGCGGGCCTAGGAATCTGGAGCTCTCAGGAAACAGGCTTTATTTTCAAAGCAACATGTTCTGGTGTATTCATAAGAAAATATTCTCAGAAATTCCAGTTCACCAGGAATTTGAAAGCTACTCATTTCTGTCTCACTCAGGATGTAGCCCAACTGTGAAAAGAGGTTTTTTGGTTTCTTATGAACTTGAAACCTTGCTTTTCAGCCAAAGCCTGTCAAGACCCTGCTCTCAACTTGCATGTACAAGGCGCAGAAATAATTAGTGGAGTATTCTAAAGACTCAATTTATTTTGAAGCTGTTTGTATTTTAGAGTTCAAATTGGGACAAAGTGCATTCTTTTACCCAAAATATTTGTGAAATTTTTCACTTCTGTTTCTTTCCCAAGAATAGTTTCCATCTGCCACTGACTGCAAGAAAAATCTCAATGTCCACATTTAAAAAAAAAGCTTACCCATTTTTTACATCCATTTTATAATTGTGCAAGCTTCAGAAAACTCAGAGTATGTAATGGAGAAACCTTTTAATTTCCTTGTACTTAATTCACGGGGAGGTGTGGTAGGATGCTGAGAACCTGTCCTAGTCAAACTCTGAATGCACTTCACTAACAATGCAGGTAAAGCTTTACATAATTACAAAGTGGGGAAAAAGCGAACCTTCCCCCTGAATCCTCCAAACTTGGCAAACTTCTGCTGTGTTCAGAAACAGAGTAAGAGACAGAAGGAAGGTGACGAGAAGGAGAAAAAACAACATCTGAAATTTCAAAATGTTTTCTAAAAATTGAAACAAGATGAAAATTTAAATTTTAAGGGAAATATTTTGCAGCACTAAATACTTTTTATACAAAAGTCGATGTTTTTCAAGCTAAATGTTTAAGACACAAATGTTGGCCATCTGTAACTGCAGCAGTGAGCTAGGCAGCAAGATGGAAAAGGTGTCGTGGCAAATTGCCTTTCCTCCATCTCTTGAGCACTGCATTTAAATGAGCTGGCCCATGTCCCAGAAGCAGCAATGCCATATTTGTGTTGTGAAAAATGCAAGGTGCTCGGCGTGAGAAAAGTGGCTTCCCAGCAGCAGAGCCATACCGTTCCTGGTGTCCACACTAGCTGTTCCAGAGTCACCTCAATAATATACTTGTCACTGTGTTTGAAGTGAAAGATTTCCCCACCTCTAGTTCTGCTTATAAACAAATCACTTTCTGTTCCTTGCAAGTTATTCGGGGTACAAATACAGGAATATGCTACCTCGAAGTAAAAAGGGAAGTATTTATAAGTGGCTCTCATGCAATTGTACGTGTGCTGTGTGTAGGCAAGTATAAACTCACACATCTGTCTTATACATATAGAATATTTGCATGTTCAGTGGCTGAGTTTCAGTACACCTATATACTCTGATGCTCATTATAGGAAAAATGTGTGGTTCTTATTTCAAAACTCTACAAAGTCTCTGAAAATACAAAAGCACCTGCCTCACTTCAGAGACTGAGACATCTTCCCTGAACTCCTTTTATCTAGAAGTGTGTATACTCAGAATGTATGTAACACTGTCCGTGTGAGACACTGTTATCCAGAAGTACTCCAAAGTTTATTCTGAACTATCTGAAAAGCATTAACTTTCTTCTTCAATGCCTTTTTTTAATCAATTCTTAAAACATCTTCTCACCCCTTCATCGATCCCTCTCCCCAGCATATCTCTGTTCTCACTAATGAGAAGCAGATTGATTTCTATCATTTCACTTTCAGTTGCTGTATTGATGCTGTGACTGTCCAGAGGGAGGACAATTACCATCCAGTGGCAGAGGAGCTCAGTTAGAGGACAGATGTACCCTGGAGTACTTGATGCTCAATTGCAGTCTGAATTGCAAGGAAGTTGAAGCTATGCTGATTTATACAAGTTGAATATCTCTCACCTTAATTATGAGGATTTTTTGAGCACTAAAGCTAAACTATAAACTGGTTAGAGCTTCATGGCAACAGTAAGTTTGGTCTTTGTTTTAAAATTAATGACTATCTTTTCGAAACTGGGGATTATCTGCTAAATGATTACATACCTATACAAATGACAAAAGATTAGCACCTTCCATACATACCTCCCCGTCAGCGTTATTCTTATATGCCCAGTCACCTATGCTGGCCTGCTCTGAGATGTGAACTGTGAGAAATGCAGCTGTTGAATTATAGGAAAAGTTAAGAAAGTGGTTTGGAGGGCACATCTTTCCAGCAGTTCAAAGCCTGTTCAAGCAGTTTAATACTGTTTCTTCTTTCTTGCTCCTTTTTTTTTTTTTTTTTAACTTCAGTCTTTGGTGTCTTTTTCTCTTTTCCCAGGAGTACATGTTAAAGGAAGTTCAACCAATCAGCAGGCTGTCTCCCATTTTCCATGTTAGTCCAGCCTGGCTTGAAGAGATGATATATTTGACAGATTTTAGCTTGGCTCTATCACTCTGCATTTCCCCCTTTTTTTCACTCTACATTTATGATTTGTGATGGGTAAATCTCAAAAGATTAGAAGTTTGGCTTGGATAAGCAACTGTGTGTTTGAAGTTTATTTTTCAATTTTAAGAGATCAGGGTCACTGCAACAAGCATATGAATTATATGCCTTGAATTCTTGGGATTTGAATGACCAAAGACTTTGGCATACTTCAGGAAGAGGAACAGCTAATAACGGTATTTCCCAGGAGCAACCAACATAGATACAGTGCCCAATAATTAAACAGGCCAAGGGGATTCATTGATTTTCAGTAGCATCAGGAGAAATGAGAGCTGAAGTGAATTGTTCTACTTTGGAGCAGGACCCAAATGCTATAACCCATGTAAAGTTTAAAGGCTTTTTACCCTTTGGATGCTCTGGCCAGACACGGGGTAGGGGGTAGAGCTGAAGACTGTGAATGCTATACAGATGGTGTCCTTACTGAAAAGGAAATGCATATGCTCCTTGAATGGACTAGTAACTGGAAGGCATGTATATTGTCCTCTGGGCTGCAGAGAGCACTCTCAGCTCACCCTCCCTGTGAGACAGTGTTATTATTAGTGTGGAAACCTTTACTGTGATTCTTCCCTGACATTTGGCACCACTTTAAAATCAACTTTCCATAGAGATAGATCAACTCCAGAATTGGCCTTGGCTGTATTTTCTCACTGAGAAAGCAGACAGGAGATGAAAATCAAAGTTTAATCCCATTGCATGCTTTACCAAAGCAAAATACAATGCCTATCTGGGACATAGCATCTCTCTTTTCATTTATATGCTTGCATATAATTGCAACAAGTATGTTCTTGCTCTGTTTGCAAATATAATAGCATCATAAAAGACAGTTCTGATGAACAAAATAAATATACCTCCTTTTCTTGTCATGTTTTACATTAGCTAAAAAAATGGCTACAGACAAAAAGATCATCTAAGACTAGAGTGGTTTTGATGAAATTTTGCTTTGTCAGAAAAATTCTCATCAGGAGGCTCATGAGGGTCCCTATGGGTTATAAGCAGGAGAGAAGCAAAGCAGTTTACAAGTGTTTGAGCTTCATATGTGCACACCTGCAAAAGTCCAGGACGTAAGCATTTTGGGGCAGGAGTTGCGTAGACTTTACTGATAGTGGCCATAGGTATCTCAAGTGGCAACCCAGATACTGCAGTTCTCTCATGCAAAGAAAATAATTTCTCTAGTGTAGCCAAAATGGGTGCTGAGCTCTTTGGAAGATCGGGCCTATAAAAGCAGTACAATAAAATAATAACATTTCCTCAAATGGGTGGTTTTAGGCTAGGGGAATAGAGTGTTTGTGGAGCACTCGGACCCTGGTATGAAAAGGTGCTGCTAAAGTTCAAAGTATTATTGTTATGGCATACTTACTCAGCAAGGCAGGGAAATATCAAAGGCTTTCTTCTCCCAGCTGGCTCGGTCTTATCTCGAGGAACTGTTGGTGGGTGGTGATTGCTCTCAGGGACTGGTGATGACAGAGGAGTGAAGGCACCAGCCTCACTTGCAGAGCTGCTCTGGGCACCCTCCTGGATCAGCCAAGACCTCAGTTCTTCCTCAGTGATTTTGGTGCACACACCCCCTGTTCCCAGAAGAAAAAAAAAACTGAAATGAAAACAGAGAGCTCTGACACCTGGCTAATGGAGGCACTCAGGCACGGGCTTTCACTTGTGACTGGTACATTGGGAAATAATTGACACAAATTGCCTCAGACACTCAAGGCTGCTGGTCCTCCTTCCCACAGGCTATTTTTAGGCCCAATTAGGCAGATAAAATGACAACAGAATTAATTTTTGTACGGTCTAATGTTTGGGCTTGCTTTTTTTTTTTAAATGCATCTCTCCAGATATGTGGTAAATGTCTGAATTCCAAAAAGCAGACAAAGGGATTTCCCGCTCCCCCCTCTCCAAAAAAAATCCCAAAAAAGAGGAAAAAAAGGAGATGTTCAAGCACTGAAAGACTTACTGCAAAACCACTTAGGGCTGATCGCAGGGGAATTTGCTCTCACCACCTTAAACCCACAGCAAATAACAGAATATGAAATAACACATATTCTTGGCATCAGGTGGCACGAGAGCTCCCCCAGGTCTGCTGCAATGCAAAGGTTAGCAACCCACCATCGGAAGAAGATAAAATACAATTAACTAATTCATTATATAAATATTTTGGGTGGGAGATATGAATCGACTTATCTCTATTATTGTTATCATTATTATTAGCTGCTGTTTGCTAAGACTGAGTTTTTCAAAGCCTTCTTTCACATTACGAACTCCCAAACCCCATGCTAAATCCAACCTTAAATTTGATGCTGATTGCTTTTGCAAGCTACTAGGGAACAAAAGCAGGAAGCGGAGTACAACACGGCTGTTATTACTAGAATTTATAGACAAGCCATTCCCATGCTATCTGAACGTAATTCATGCATTTGGACTACAAGAAGATCCCTAAACGCTCTCTGTAAAGCCCCTACCTGCATATTGCTTTCTAAGATACGTAGCTATTGTGACTGCAGTGGAAAATGCAAAACCTGACTGCTGGTCTCCATGACTATTGAGCTACCACAAACTCCTCCAAAAAATCTTAAAGCTCCCCAGTCCTCTGGAATAAGCAAGTCATGAACTGCCCCTTCTGCAGCCAGGCTCTCAGGCTCGCAGGCCGGTGATCAGAAGGGTGAAATGTTGGCTGTGTCAAAACCAACAGGAGTTTTGCCACTGACTTCAGTGGGGGCAGCATTTTGCCTTTGTAGTGTAAGCCGATGAAAAGCTCTGCCTCATAATCACATTCCTGTGGCTTAACATGTAAGCACATGTTGGCTGTGTGGTGGTGGCTGCTCGTGTGCACATTTCTCAGCCCGCAGGACATGCCAGCAATGCCACTTCCCTTACCCCACAAGGGGAGGGAGGTAAAGAAGATGGGTTTTTTTGCATTTGCCACAGTGCAGGGCTTGTTTATGAGGCGAGGGACTGATAGTCCCAGGCTGGGCTGAAATGGGGTCCTGGGCCATGGGGAGAGTCCTGGGGTGGCCAAGAGGGAACATTACAACCTCTTAGTACTCTTGGGGTGCTGACACAGGCATCCTAACCCCAGGGAAACGAGTGCTTCATTTTCTGATGTAAAGACGTTGTTAATTCATAGCATTTCAAGTGGAAGTGAGCCACAAGCACTCCTTATTCTGATACATCACAGGTCCAACATTTCACTGAGTAACCTCATATTAAGTACAGGAATTTGAATCTCACTACAGTGTACCTTCACATAAACCAAGCTTTAAAAAGTATCTGATACCTAGAGAAAAAAAAAACCCAACACACCTCAATGGTGTGCGAAGGTCAGCAGGAATTAATTTTTTTCTGCACCCGTACCACCTTTTGTGGTACCATACATCCTACTACTTCCTTAACTTCTTTCAAAGGCAGCACACACATAACCTTTGGGTTTGAATTTCCTCTCCCCTGTATCTCCTAAGCATGTCTCAGCACTAGGTTGTCTGGCGACAGGGGAGTAATTAGGGCTTCAAATTAATGAACTACAAATCTGAGGCATAAAAACCTTAAAATATCACCAGGTGCTCAATATTAACTGCACTGACGTACATTTATTTTAAACAATACATGCTGTAACCTTACCTCAAAATACTGAATAGCTACTTACATGAACACAAGTGAGCAGGTCTTGATCCAGTGAAAAAGTCCTTTAAAGCCTGTTTTTTACATCTAAAGATTTCATAAGGTACTTGTCCTATTTTCTCTTCTAAAAGGGTTCATAGTTTTTGGGAATATCTGACTCATCACCTTCTTTGGACAACACCTAAGCACTACACTGGCCTTTATATCTCTGCCTGTGTTGAAGTCTGCTTTGCAGTAAAGTTTACTGTGCTGTCTCTGTTCAATCCCAGCTGATGGTGCAGAGATCCAGTAACACAAAGATCTTATGTCTGGAAAAAAAAAAAAAGAAAACACAGTATTTTTTAATAATATGTTTTCAAAGACTTGCAGGAAGCACTGGGAACTGGTCTTCAGCAAGGACTCTACCAAGATGATGAACCACCAGGGAAATACTTAACTTCAAAGGCAGCAAAAAGGATACTCAGAAGAACAACCTTGAGGCAGGTTTGTCTTCTGTCCTTCTCTTCTGTAACAGAGATAATGGATTCCTCAAAAATCCCAGTTTGCAGCCGTTTCATATCAGGACATGACTGTAAGGTCATAGCTTGACTACTCAGGCCTCTGAGAAGGGAGCTGAGGTTGAGCATAAGGATTGCTTATTTGCACCTTGCCTTGGGTTTGGGTGTCAGTCCGGAATCAGCATGAAAAGCTGAATCTCACAGAGAAAAGTCACTTCTCCATAGCTTTTCAAGAAACATTTGTAAGAAGGGACAACGGAGGGGAAGGGAAAAAGGGAAAACTTGTGTAAACACCTGAAATGTTCAAAAACAAAAGAAAGTAGAAGTGTATCTGTAACAGCCTTGTGTTGCCACTATATGTGTATGCACGCAAGCTTTCTTGACTTTTTAAGTAGAAATTACTCCAAAGGAGCAAACACTTTGCTTCGGTTTAATTTTTGTAATGCCCATAAACATACCAGAGATGAAAGGTACCTGGTTGAATTTGGGTAAAAATAGATGGGATTTTGAAAAGCAGTAAGAAATGCCTGGGAAAAGTGACCTACATGTGGTCTTAATCATGCCAATGGATAACCCTCACATTACCCCTTAAAAGGTCATCTGATAAACATCAACATTGGGCTTTTCTCACAAACCCAACACCTAAAATTGCTTCAGGCTACTGTAATACAGCATAAGAAGTTAAATTAGAAGCATATATTTGGTAATAGCGCCTCTGAGAGGGAGTCTTCAAAAGCCTGTGCCCCCATTAAAGGATTAGAAGACCCAGCATACATATCAGCAACTATACTCCATCCGAAAAGAAACAGAACAGGAGAAAGAAATCAGCATTTTGTTCTGATTAAGTGCTTTGATTGATGTAAATTTCTCAATTACTTTTTTTTTTTTTACATCACTGCAAGCCTTCCATTGGGGAATACTACAAAGAATACCACTACAAAGTAGCACTTTCAAGCTTTCCCCTATTTCTTGTGAGTCCAGTGGTGACCTTTCCAGAATACATGTTGATGAGGCACACAAAATAGAGCGGTCTCCAAGGAGCTGATAGTCCTGGGTTCAATTGTTTCCAGAAGTACCCAGAATAAAAGTTACAGACTTGGAGATAAAATGATTCAAGAATAAGAATGGGGTCATTAAATATTTCTGGAAATGCAATAATTCTGTATGAAACAATGGAAGAGATATTTAAAAAAGAAGCAAGGATAATTAGAGTCAGTACATTCAAAAGCCCTTTTTTATTTGAGCATGTTCCCTTCTAGAACTAAATCCATCCAATCTTCCCGAATGCTAATATTTTGAGGTTATCTGCCCCAAAAGCAGACAAGAAATAGGTTTGATTGTCCAAGAAATAAGGATGAAGGCAAAGGGCGCATCCTAAGGATTGAAGACTGGCTGAGAAATTGGAGGTCTTAAGGTGAAGGAAATTCTCTGTGTCAAGGTCAATGGTGAGGTTAGGATATTTTTAAACTGGGGAGAAAACCCCTAACCTTATGGGGTTTATATTTTTGAGGCTTGGATCAGGCACAAGAGAAAAAAAAAAGTAGGTAAAGTTTGGTGAGTCTCTCAAACAAATAAATAGAGGTCTGAATTATACTAGCACTTGCAGGCTTTAAGAAAGACTAGATGGAAATTTGCTCCCATTTTGATAGCCTCTTGCAGCTAGTCAAAATTCTCTGCATACAGGTTTTTGTGGGACATCCTATTTTTTTCATCCCCACCTCATCTTTTCAGCTCACACATCAGGAAACACCATTTCCTCAGTGCTGGCTCTACAACTCTTGCCCAAGAACAGAAGATCAGGCTGTGTTCCTTGTCTTTCAGATTTCATTCCCACCATGGAGGATTTAGGGGAGGTACAGGCTTAATTCCTGAGTCTGTTCAAGGTGTGCAGGACATGACAAAAGTGGCCTTGCTCTTTCACAGACACAGTGGCTCTGAACTCCTAAATTATCTGTCTCTGAAGTCCTAAGTAATCCTCATGGGTTTTCTCCCCTGGACTCACAAGGGATAGAGTAGTTCACTTAAATTTTCTTCCCCAGCTCTCACTGAAGAAACATTTCTGAACACCTCTCTCTTTCTGAGATACTTAAATACAGTGTCTCTGTAAATACAGGTCCTGCCTCCACAGACTCCTATCTTAAGAGCAGGCAAGCAGAAGCAGGCTGCTGCAACAGGAATCCAGAAGCTGGAGCTGTCAAACCAAGTCTTACTAGATACCAAAGAGGCTAATAAAAGAATGGGTGTTTGTTGTATTTCTGGCAGGGGTGGTTGCTGAAAAGCCTGGAGAGGAGGATCCCAAGACACCTCAGCTCCTAAGTTCCGATGGATGTATTTCTAGTTGATCAATCTCTATGTCTTTGTGGCTGAACTAACTTCCCACTTCAGGCTTTTGACAGCTGGACAAAGCAGGGTTTGAGCCGTGCCTTGCTTTAAGTAAGTGTGGAGAGATGTTTTCAGTCTGACCTTGCCAAATCAGTCCCTGGCTCGGGGCATGCGCTGAGATCCAGGAAAGATTTTCCCACTGAACTGCAAGTGGGAAAAACTAATTCTATCCACAGCAATTTGATGGAGTATTGAAGTGACAAGCATTTTGGGAGATGTGATTCTATCTCGTGATCTGCAGAGCCTCTAGCCTCATAAAGCAGAAGAATATACATGTTGATTTCGTGGTGGTGGTGGTGGAGGTAGTTAAAAGCCGATTATAAAGTATAATTTTCAGAGACAGAAAGAATATTTTAAACCATGCTATGGCTGTGTTCACAATTAACCTTCTATATTAAAGAGATAAGATTTGGCACAAGCAAATGTGGGCTTTGTTTGGCTTTTTGTTCTTAAGTTCACATATTTTGTTAAAGTACATCAGATAATGAGATATAACAGGGAGCAGCAGAATAGCATAGAAGCAATGAACAGAATATAAATGCATAATCACAGACAGCAAAAGCAAATCTTCCACATTTAATCACTTTCATGTACTTTTCCCTTTCACTTGTTCTTAACACAATTAAAAAACAATTCAAATCAGTAGCAAAACTGGCATTCAGGATTTTACCCTGTACCTCCATACTGTAAAGCAACAGCTCCCCTCCCTCACTTGCTACTCTGCTCTCTGTTTCTTCAGAGTTGTTGCTGTGCTAAATGACTATAATGCCACTGGGCTTTATAAAATCACTTTTGAGATGTGGGGCTGTTTAATTTCTTATATTACTTCAAGTATTTTTACTGTTATTACCAGTATTGTCCTGAGAAGATATTTCATGTGGGTATGTCACATGTTAATGGTAAATAAACCAGACAGTACTTCCTAGAGACAATACTGAGCTTTTTAACAGATTGCAAAAATTTTCTGTTCTGCTTTTAAATATCACCTCTTCAATAATCTCTCCCGTATAATGAGATGCTCAGGCCTCTACCAAGTGTACCAGCTTCTGCCTGAGCTGGAGAGTTGCTATGGAGAGCGCCGACTTCATCATATTCACTTCCTCCTCCTCTCAGTTTTGGATGGCATTGCCCTCGGGGAGATGCCCAGGTAGCACTGCCTAACAGTGTGATTGTTGCTGTTTTGGTCAGCCCATTAAGCACTGAAAAAGGGATTTAATGAGCTGAAAAGCATAAGCTAGGAAAATAAGGGCATAGGTAGCTGTCAGCGCCTCACAGGCCTGAACCCGTGGCCTTTCTCTGTAGGAGTAGAAAAGGTGTAGATCACACCAAAACAAGCTTAAAGACTTGCTCTTGTTTCCTCTTCTCACAATAGCTAACATTTGGGACTAGAACGGGGCAAGTATCAGCCAGAAGCACACAGTGGGCAAGCAGCCATGCATCTTACCTTATCCTTGTACTATTCTGTACCAGTCTGGCTCCACACTTCTGTATTTACTGGCAATGTTCAATCAGGCATGATTGCAAAGACAAGCCTGGAATGAGTAAGGGAAAAATGAGTTGTCAAATACCACATTTGGAGAACTTAGCAAAGCACGTAAATAAGTTATGGTATCGGTATTCTGACAGACTGCTCAGCCAGGGAACTGGAAATGGAAAAAGAAGAGTCTATTGATCAAATTAATTTTTAAACCTAAAAATTATTTTAATAGATTAATAGTCTCTTACACTGAATCCAAATTTGCTCCCGTAGGCAAATCCTCAGTTTACAAATACACTGAAATTTCTCCACCTAAGCCAGTCAAGCCTTTCTGCTTTACACGGAGGGAAGCTGTGACCCCCTGATTTCAACAACCACACTGTGTGTCAAGAACCAGGAATCCTGGATTATCTCACAGAAGTCAGTTCCCAAACTCCCTAATGGCATATTAAACAACAACATGTTCAAACAAAACAGCACAAGAGAAAAGCAAAACTAACTCTTGTTGGTTCAGCACACCCTTAAATGCATTTCTACCAGCTTCTGTGAGCAGCCCTTTCCAAGACAAGCCTTCTTTGGCTCCCAGAGAACTGGATATTGCATACTGATATAAGGAACCTGCTGCCACAAACAGCCTTTTGTGTTATTAGCTTGTTAGCCAGATTTCTCTTAGGCTAGCCCCAGAACAGCAGCCATTACTGGAACTTCCCACCACAGCAGATAACCAAGAATAATATTCAGTAGCTGGAAATGTGGGCTCAAAAGATGCGGGTTCCACGCTGAGGTCTGTCACTGACCTCCTGCACCACATTGGGCAAGTCATTTCATGCCTCCCTGTTACAGTTTCTACAGCTATGTAATGGAGATGATGATGATGATGATACAGAACTCCTTTGTAAAGTGCTTTGAGTCCTACTGTGAGAAAAAGGCTGCAAACCCCCAAAATATTTCATGAATAGCTATCTGCAGTGATGATAACACAAGAAATGTGTCACACAAAGCCATTTAAAAGCTTGATGCATTTCAAGGGATGAAATGTCAGTGAACTGGCAGCTCAATTCTTACAGTATTCTCTCTCATCTAATAAAACTTGTAAGATGACTTGCCGAAGTCAGGACAACTGAAAATGGGATTCCTAATTGCATCTCGCTTATTTCCAGCTGCAAAGATTAATCACATGGGCCAGATGTTTTTTTCTGGCCCTTGACTGACTTATTCTCTCTATGTGGTCAAAGGTTAATAGGATGTATTAGTGGTAATAACCCAGCAATATCTTCTGTCTGAATCAGACAAGAAAAAAAATATTAGTCCTTTGCTCTTTCTGAGCTCGATTCTTTTGCTCATTCGCTACTTCCAAATATGGAGCAGGTTGATCCCAAATCCACTGGGCTGCATTTATTTCTACTGAAGCCAGTTCTCCTACCTGAGGACCTAATACCTGGGAGTGGGTCTGTCTGGTGCACTGTTGGATGGAGTTGCTCAGGCATTAGGTGGGTGAGAAGGTGACTTGTGCAAGGAGATTCTTTGCAGCCTTGAGTTACTCCAATAAACATGTAAACCTTGACTGTTCTCCATCACAGATTTATACATTATTTGGCTATGCAGAGGGTGGCTTTCAGCATGCTTTTACATGTGGTTTGGCGATGTTGAGTCTGTTTCACAGCTTGCTTTTACATGTGGTTTGGCTGCAGCAAGGCTGATTTACTGTGAGTTTTTACACAGAGCTTTGCTATGCTAATTCTAGGGTCTGCATGTTTGGGATTTTACTACTCCTGTAGTAAGACAATGCAGGCCATAATACTGAAGAACAATTTAGATAAAGTGAGAAGTAAAAAACAACCTGGCACTGTTCCCTATAACACCATAATAAAATACTGAAGTACTATTATGCCCCAGCTTCCTCCATCATGACCAGAGAGCTGCTGCCCTGACTCACGATTTGAAGTCATATGTTTTCTGTTTCAAATGCAGGGGATTAGATATAAATCCTTACCTCAATTTCAGAGGTGGCATCCAAATGGCTTCCAGCCATGTCAGCTGTTCTACCTTTGCGTGGGTTTAATGCACAGCCAATAATATATTACAGAAAGAATGTGAATTATTAAGCCTTTTCTTAAGCAGCCCAAATCACCAAATATAGCTATCTACAACCAATATTTTCTCCGTGCAGTTTCAGTTACATAAATTTTAAAGTGACAAAACTCACACGAGAAGCACTATTTTTCCCAGCTAGACCACAAGTCTCACAGAAATTGTTATTCTCAACCCACACAAAACATTCTGGCAAACTCTAATGACTAACTCTGAAGTATAAACATAGAAGTGTTATTTTGACGCAAAGAATCATAGAATCATAGAATCATCTGGGTCGGAAGGGACCTTCAAGGTCATCTAGTCCCACCTCCCCTCAGTCAGCAGGGACACCCCCAACTAGGCCAGATTGCCCAGGGCCTCGTCGAGCCTCACCTTGAATATCTCCAGGGATGGGGCCTCAACCACCTCCCCTGGCAACCTGTTCCAGTGCTCCACCACCCTCATAGTAAATAACTTATTCCTAATGTCTAATCTAAATCTGCTTTTCTCCAGTTTAAAGCCATTGCCCCTCGTCCTGTCACTGCAGGCCTTTGTAAACAGGCTCTCCCCAGCCTTCCTGTAGGCCCCCCTCAGGTACTGGAAGGCCGCTATTAGGCCTCCCCAGAGCCGCCTCTTCTCCAGGCTGAACAACCCCAGCTCCCTCAGTCTGCCCTCATCTTTGTGGCCCTCCTCTGGACCCGCTCCATCAGGTCCATATCCTTCTTATATTGTATACCTTTATCTCCTTTTGAAGCCTTTTCTCTACAGATTGACCCATGCTAGCTGTAACAACCTTTGTCTGTATGTTAATCAAGTTAACTCCTTTCAGAGAAACAAAATTATTCACCAGTTTTTCAGTCTGGCTCTTCTCACCCCTAGAACAGAGCTCTCCATCCCTAGTTTTCATTGCCAGTATCAAGATCCCCATCACCTGCAAATTTCTTTTTCTATGCTTCAAATCCAAGATGGAACAAAAACCTTCCAGATTTCCCATTACATAGTTCCCAGTACAGTTGTGATTTTGTTTTTCCTTCCTTTTATATGAAGTAACTTAGATTTACATGTACACAAGTTTTATATCAATTGTCTCATAACTTGTCTTTATTTTCCCCTGTCAGTTCTTGAAAGAGGGAAGATAAGACTGGGAAGGAAGGTAAAGAGGGAATTACAGTTAAAGTCAATTCTCTTCCAAGAATCCACCTAAAGAGAGATATCATTTCCAGATGCTGTTGTAGGACTTAACAACTTAACAGGGCATTAGGTGTCACTTAAAACTTTTAACATACCAGGAGCTGAGCTGCAAAAAAAAAACCAAACAAACCACCACACACAAAAAAAACAACAAGCAAAATCTACTAATAGAGTATAGTAAATACTACTCAATATGCAAGTTGTCTGGAAATAAAAGTGCTCAGCAGATGAATAAGAAAAGGTAGAACAAATCCTTTCACCTTTGCTCAGTTCTTGAAGCAGTAATCTGAGTGAGTCACCATAAGAAACAAATTTTATCTGTGAAAATACAAAGGAAACACTCCACCCATTGATGCTTTGATACAAAGGGAGCATTTCATATTTGCAATTTTTAAACACTTATCTGTATCAGCTCTTAGTAATTTCTTTTCTTTGCATTCTGCGTCCAGATACACTGCTCTGACATGGACAAGAGCTGCAGCTTTCAAAGAAGTTGCATGACTGAACCCAGAGGCTTCTGGATAAAGCTGTATTTTACCTTTTGTGTCTTTTTTCAGCACAGCAAGTTTGCTAGTTCCTCCCTTTCCTGAGTTAGAGTTGGTTTGTAGAATTGCCTCTTCCAGAACTGGAGGACAGATGACCAAAAAAATACGTTTAGAGGAAGGTCTTGCCATTTTGTTGTTGGGGTTTTGGGGGGGTTGTTTGTTGTTTTTCTGTGTTTTTTTTTTAAACCTTTAATTCTGAATTCCATAAAATAAAGGTTTTAGTGATCTGAAACCAAGAGACAGAGATACTTAAAATCAAGCTATCTTGATTTGGTTAGCATTTATAGAATGATTCACAATTTCAGCACAATGTTAATAAATATATGCAATACGATAAAAACCTCACACTGGAAAGTATTTCTTGAAATTATGATATGCCCTTATTAGAAGGGATGTACTTTAGATCACTTTTCTTTCCAAATTTATTTTGTTCAGTAGAGTTCATGACTTAATGTGCAATAAGGGGACACTGGAATTTTACAGCTTTAACCATGTTTCATTTATCTCTGTAATCATGCTGTGAACAGCCCCTATGAAGACACACAGGTCATCACATGCACTCATAAAACAGAGTAAGTAACACTAGCAAGGGAACCTGCAGAGTCTTCTCAGACCAAATTCCTGTTTAAGCCTCTGAAGATAAGAGTCAAATTAAACTGTTTCTTATGATAAAAAATGGAATATGGCAGCACTGGAAGTAGAAAGGCTAAATATGACTTGGGGGCTCCAACTACAGGCTAATGCTTTTCAAACCCTTCCACATGTTGGCTGAAATAAACTCAGGGTTTCTTTACCACTGTTATTGTAACCGTTCATACCCAAGTCAGACATTTTAAGTGCAAGGCTTTGTTTTCAAATTAACCACATTTCACATGTATTTGATCTGAAATTTTTACTGCCATTCACCACTCCATTTATTTGAGCAGGAGGATGTACTGTGCACAGAATTCTGCTATATAAATGCCTTGCAGGTACAAAGCACCAACAGTTTTTCCCTCGGGAAGTTAGTGCTGAGCTTTGCTCTTCCAAGGTTGGTTCCCATCCATCCAGATGACCTGTGCTGGAGTGTCAGACTTCGTTACACAGCCAGCTGGGGCTGCATGAATAAGTAATTCTTTAAGTTATTCCTTCTGCCAGGCCTCCCTCTCCATCTTAATACAACCTGTATAGTCACATTGGCAGTCGCTGTGAAAAGCTAGCCTGCATTGACGGCCAACATTTCTGCTGAGAGCAGATATAGGCACTATATGAAGGTGGCATTGGCAGGTTATGCTGTTTCCTCTATCTACTGTGAGCAGACACCTCTGCAGAATGCCTCAGGCAGTAGTGAAACACAGGGATGTTTTCAGACTTCTCAATGGAAGGCGAGATGAAGAAAAGGCAGAAAGTTCGAGAATATTGTGACAAAGAACATTGTTGTTCTCCTTCTACTAGAAATTCTCATTTTGTTATTTTTTTCATTGAAAAGAGCGAAAAGAACAACAAACAAAACAGTAGCTGAATGACTACTGAAAAACTACCTCCTCCACTTTGGTGCATCATGAAGGGCCTCTGGCTGGTATTAGGGTTCTGCCATTCAACATCTTTGCTAGAAAATAATGCAGGAAATGAGACACTCAGCATTGCCGGTGGTACCCCCAAAATAAGGAAAGGAAAAAGAAGAGAATGAAGAGCAAATTCCACGCAGATATAGTTTTAGAAGCATGTAGCAATCCTGGGAGAATGGATACAGCCAACCCCCCAACAGCAATAAATAAGGCTAATGCATTTTCCACCCACTGCTGCAATTAATAAAGGCTGCTGCTAGACACACAGGCTAAGCTCCCTGCTACAGCATTTCTCCAGGCAGCCACTGCTCTACAAATAACAAATCTTATCCAGTCAGGGTGAGCCAGTTATGGAAGTTTGCCAGAGGCACAAAAAGAGCATGCTCTCCTCTCTTTCTACCCAAACAACCCTTCTGCTGAATACAATGTCTCTACACATTCACATACAAATATACATTGCTGCTAATATAACTTATCTTTGAATTTCAATAACCTAACAACCACAGCATCAGAAGAGCAGTTAAGCATTAAGCAGCGTTTTGCATCTACTGCTCAGCATGCCTTGAAGATACTGTTCCATGACCTCAAAAATAAAAATTGAAAGAATAAATCAAAAACCACAAAACCAAAAAAAACCCCAACCAAAACAACAAAAAACAACAACAACCAACAAAAATCCCAAAAGAAAGCCATGTCAGTAGATGATCTCAAACTTTAAAAGTTTTTTTCTAGTATTTTTCTACTCATGGATGACTTCAGACTTATTCCACATGGAAATTACTTCTTTCTTAAGTGCTAAACTCTGCACTGGACCCTGCTGATGGATGACTTTGAAGAAATCTGTCCTCCCTCACTGTCTGTTTGCCAACAGATCTTGAACTTGGTCCCAAGCCTACTTCTCATGTTGAAATTAAGTTCTTTGTATTTCTCAGAATTCAGAGTAAAGGAGGCATTGAAAGGGGACACCTCTGTTTACGGGGGTGATTAATCCACACAGGTTCCTAAATTAAAACCAGAAGAAAGAGTTTACTACCAAATAAGGTAGGGTGTAAGTATTCGAATAGAGGAAGGAATCAAGGTAAGAGACTCAATATCTGGAGATTCCAGAATAACAATTCATTCACTGCTGGCGATAAACCACGCTGAAGGTGCCCATACCTGTAAATTTTGACAAATGTTTCTAAAACTCTCCAAAGAGGATGTAGATATCACCCTCGTTTTATTTGTATTGAAGAAACAGGGACCCAGAAATTGCAGAGTTCTAAGGACTGAGAAGAATCCAAGCTGTTACACACATAAATGCCAAGAAAAGGCTACCGATCTAGAGACAATCGCAGACTCTGCCCTTTCCCCTGCTACCTCCAGACTCATGAACCCTATAAATTAGCAATTAATGGAATAATTACCCAAGACTGGAACACCTGGAGAATACAAAATGCGTCACTGGTCAAAATTTCCAAATGAAATGGTGTACCTTGGCTTTATAACCAAAGAAGTTTCACAGGCTCTCTTGCAAAGCACAAGAAAGCCCACATAACTGAATTTGCTTGCAAACCACCCTGTTTCTGGACGTGGTATGTTATTTACCTGAACAATTACACGGTGATTTTAGTGTTCCTGAGATACAAATCAACAAGAGCCAAATTCTTTGTTTCCTGTGTTTTCCTCCTTCACTAGGTTTTCTTTTTCCTTTGATATTTAACAGCAGCCATTACTCTATTATTAAGCTTTTCATCAGGGCTTCAGCCTCAGTACTGCAATCTGAACAGGCAATGATCTACAGAGAGAAAGACCTATACATGCAGAATCACCGGGACCTGCCTTACCCAACTAGAAAACTCCTGAGGCAAAGGAAAGAGGGAAACTAGGTGAAAAGGCAGCCTACAGAAGTACATCCCATTAGAAATTTCAGGTCTCACATCTGCCTTGGTTCCCCTCCAAGAGGGCTTACAACAACAACAATTCAACAGCTTGCTATCATCATGTCTTATCTAGTCTCTTATGTTAGAAATTTAAAAGCATTAATAGAGTTTACCTGATTGCAAAAGAAAACATCTTTCCCAGGACTTACACTGGTATACATTTAAATGAGAATGCTGAACAAGGTCCATGTTTGAGGTGAAGAGAAAAATGCAAGTGCTTTAAATCAAAGCACAGAATGGTTGTGCTTTGATTTAAAATTCATATATAAATAGATTTTTAATTTGTGAAAGCCCTAGACAAGATGCAACATGACCCTCCGCAAAATTGTTCCTAGGCTTCAGTGGTGAAGTCCTGATTATGATGGTTCTCATGCTGCATCCAATTTCAGTGCAATTTTCAATGTGGTCTTCCAAAAAAATCATCACCTCAGTGTGTTATCCTGGAAATATGGCTTAATAAATCACAGCCAGTACTCAGATTAAATGGGGGGGAGGGAAGAGAGAACTTCTCACCAAGTTGTAACCAATAGCCCTTGAAAATGAAATATTTTTTCTGAAGTCCCACCAATTATTCTCCTGTGAGTGTAATATATTGAGTTCTGTAGATAACCAAGTTATTGTTTCAAGTAGACCAAATAGCTGTATCAAATTTTATTTAAATTCTGAAGACCTAAAGAAAATTGTTGGGTTTTTTGTATTAGCAATATAATGAAATAGTAGATTTCTCAGTTGGACTACCTACCTTCCTTATGCCTTAACAACATAGTTCTAATATATCAGCCCCACCAACTGATTAGATTTAATTTCAATCATTCATCAATTTACTCATTAATTAGTTGTTAATCACACACCATCTCTATTTGGAGAAAGACCACCATCTTCTGAAACACTTTAGGCTTTACCATAGCCTTGGAGAAGTGTACTTTTCTTTCCCCCCACCTCACAGGACGCAGTACAGTCTAAGTAATTATTCTGTCGTTGTGGAAGTAAAGTTGAAGAAACACACAAAGGTTTAAAAATGTACTCTTTTGTCTATGTTTAGGTTAAAGAGAGCATAGAGCTTTCTGCACACTCTTTGCTGTCATCCAACCATTCCTCATTTCTGATCCATAGGTAGCTACAACAATCTAGGGTTGAGCATGAGATTTATTCATCTATATTCAGAGTAATTTTTTGTTTGTTTTTTTAATCATTTCTGAGACCTAGTGCCAAATTCTCTTCAAAGCCCAAAGCGCTCTTTCCCTTAGTTATGCCATGCTGGAAGAAGGTTGACTGTTTAGGCTTCAATGATGGGAGGCTTGGTGTCCCTGACCAGCAATAGTGAAATATGACAAATGGTCTGAATGGAAATGTTCTATGTGAGGGAGAAAAGCAAAAACATCCAAGCACAGGACAGGTAAATTGCTAGCCCTCACCATAGAAAAAAAAAAAAACACTTAAAGGAACGTGGAGGGTGAGAAGGGAGGACATGAATGTAGAGCAAAAAAAAGCCCTTTTGATTAGCTGCTGAATACAGACAAGAATCGAAGCACTCACAACACACACAAAGTCAGACCAGTTAAAGCTTACGGTAATATTTGAGAACCTAAACAAGTAACAGCCAACAAGGCCTTTACTCTGTAAGCTGCTGAGCTACCTCAGATCTTGCTAAACTCCTGGAAGATGATGAAAGTTGAGGTCTTTTCAGAACTTGGCCTTAAGTAACCATTGTTTATGCTGTTAAGAAGTGACCTATACAGAAATAATTGCCTTCACACAGCAAGCACACATGTATATATATTCTCAAAATTCACTTGCATTACTTGCAGTGCTTATTGATTTGCACTCTAGTGGAAATCTGCAAATTTGCTCTTCAAAGTTGGCCTTTTTTATGAAGTAACTCCTAGATCTGGATGGATTCTATCTATCCCAGAGATGATCAGAACTAAGGGAGGAAATGTGTGAAGAAAAATATTTAGTGAGCTTGTCTAAGGTTTGCTTATATAGCAATTGTTTCAAGTTCAGTAGTCCACAGAGAAACCAATCAACCAGTTTGTTTTTTAATAGCTATTACCATGTTCCTCTGTAGGCGTTCTCCAGACTTGCAGAGGAGCCTGCAGCTGGGGCACCTTGTTCTTCTGCCCACATTAACTGCACAATTGCCCATCAAATGCTGCCAGCAACACCATTTACAGCTATCAATGGGATCACATAGTGCCTGACAAAGCTCACAAATGTTTCTGATCCTAAATACCTTCCAGATATTCCTAATACAATGATAATGCTCATCATGTCAAAGTAGGAAAGAGATCTTTGGAAATCTCAAACTGTCTTTCAGCTTAACTACCCCTCCAACCTTTCTCCCACTCAAGCAGCAATCCTCAGTGAGACCCTCCCGCTTCTCCTGTAGCTCTTTTGCTCCACTTAAGAGTACCACATGCATCAGATCTGTCACAGCTGTAATCCCTATGAGGCCCCTAGCAAAACAGGTTGCCACAGTTATTTATACCAATTAAATACCAGGGCTATTTATCTCTAATTTTAGAACAGGGATGGACTGTAAGGTTCTGCATAATCTTCACCCAACAGCTTTAGGAGAGCACTGATCTGTCTAAAAACTTCTGTGTTTATAGTGAAATTTCTAGTGAGAGAACGTAGAGCCATATATGCTGACAGCTTCCAGACAAAGCAGAGTGTAGTTACCAGGTTTAAACACCAAACATTAAATGCCCAAAAACTTGCTCTACACCATGACTAAGTTTTTCAGAAGCTTTGGGCTGTAGCTACAGGGAAGCCAAGGTTATGGGGATGATCTTCTTCCCCAACTGGAGATACATTCAAGACTCCCAGATTCGGAAAAGCAGTTTGCTTTGTGGCTCCAGTAACCCCTTACCAACAAATGGCTTGTTACAATTCAAGTCACTTAGTTTTCCTAATTAACGGTCCTTAGTGTAACAGCTTTTCCTGTTTTGATAAGCCATGAGTCAACAGCCTAGAGTTATCAGCACCACAGATCTTTGAACGCCATCCTCCTCGCCTGCTGCTCCTCTGTACCTGGTAATAGTCACAGACTTCCAGCTCTACAACTCTCCACTACTCTCAGTGCTCCCCTAGCTGTGGTGTCCAAGAGCACAGGTCATCAGGCTGCACCCCAAAGCCTGGGTCTTGCTGCTTTCACAGTGATCTTGGTCAAACTGTCCATTGCATGCTCACTCTTCTGCCTCTTTACAACATAAAATTAAGGATAAGAAAAGAAAGTTGAGCAAAGATGGAATTCTGTGATGGCCTTACCTGCTGTGTATGTACATAACAGCTTGGATCCTACTCAATCCTTACAAGTCTGCAGCTTCTTGCCTTTGGTTTGCCCACGACAGTAAGCAAACCAGCCTCCCTGCACAATGAATACCTTGAAATGATAGTTTCCAATTCTGTAGCTCTATCAGAAGGTTCTTCTGCTTTACATACTATTGGTTTTTTTGAGACCTTCTAGGGTTAGACAGAGTAGCAAGTGACCTACCTCTTCAAAATAGGTTTGAAGGTCTCTCAAGAACATAGAGCCAGTTTTAGCATTAGAAAAACATCCACCTCCAGTGCAGCTTCTACAAGGACTAGTTACCCAAGCCTGAGATTAAATGCATCCCCAGACTAATGAGGAGAAGGTGTGTAGGTAGGAGCTCTCAGGTGTGGCTGGTGGCCCCAGGTGGGGTTGGGTCAGGGCAAACAAGGACTATTAATGCACTCAAGGCCCTGACAACTTGACCTTATTTCTACAGATCCCTTTGGGGAGAAGGGTGTTTGTTGTATATGGGGTTAAGCCATCAGTTTGCCTCTTAGCAGCTGATGTACAGTCTATAAAACTTCCATAAACAGAGTTTGGGATTGAGATTAGGAAACTAATGCTTAAGTAAACAGGAGTTTGCTTCATATCTATCTGACAATACATTGCATTCCAGACACTGATGGGGTAGAAGGACTGTACAAAATATGTTCTTAGAAAAAGCCAAAGCCTGCATCCACAGGAAAGTGAAAGTAACACCTCTTACTCTCTCCCACTTTTCTTCACTGTATAACCTCCTCTAGATTTATATACATAAGTACGTGCATAGGACATATATACTTTTACGTTACACAATCTGTAAACAAAAGTCCACTGTGTAAACATCGTATCTTTTGAGATCTTCCATTCATAATTTCCAGGAGGTAATAAATTAGGAAAAGAGTAAAGTTGCTTTTCACAATCAAAGATTAGAAGACACAAAATTAATTGCCAATGCTAAGTAGAGAGGTGAACCCACATAACTGTGATGCCAGAAGGCCCAACATTAGGAGTAGGTTCCAATTCTTACATTATAGAGTTAAAAAGTTGTATTAATAAACAACTCAAAATATATATAGTTAGAATGTAAATACCAAAAAAAATCCCTGGAAGATCCAGGCCTTGAACAACTGTAGAGTCCAGGCTGTCGAAAGGATCCATGATACATCCCAGATTATGTATAACAGGCGCAAATTGGGTCTATTAACTTGGATCCAGAACCAACAGTAGGGGCCAGAATATGTAGGTGGCCTGTTTTGAAGGAAACATTTTCCCCACTGCTGCCACATTAACAATCTGTTGTTGAGTCAGATAGAATGAAACCTCCCTCCCTCTCTTGCCCCATCCAGACCCTGGGCTGCATCATCCTTGCTGGCACGGTCCTTGCTGCCCGCCTGCCCCTGACTTCCGAAATGATCGGCTACTTTGTCCAGGCTGTAGGGTCGAATTCTCAAAACCCATTTGAAACTGGGTTAAATGCTCAACAGGAGACAATTCTGTTGACTATAGGGAGCTCTTATAACATCAGCAACAACTTAGGTTAATGTTGGTTTATTTTTTTCTTTCTCCCTCCCTGGACACACAAGGCATTCCAGAACTTGTATCTGAATATTTGGTTCTCACGTATATTTATTTAGCTAGCAGTGGCATTCCTATTTTTATAGCTTTGAGTTTTTAACTTTCTTGTTAGCAACATTAACAAGGTTTATGGCATATAAAGTGAGCTGTGGCATTTAAAAAATGTTGGCCTAATGTAACACCAGCTTTTTTTTATATACATGTTCAATGGCAAACTCCTACTGACAGGCAGAATGCATTTCTATGTCTGGGCAAGTTTATAGATGGTGTTCCCACCTCTGGGCCACAAGGTCACAAATTTGTTTCTGATTCTATTAAAGAAACACTCAACAATGGTAAGTTTGTGTGCTTTTTTTTTTTTTTTTTTATGAGAGGGGACTGTTTTATGTGATCCAAGATCTTAAAGATACTCCAAGGAATCTCTGTTGAATGCCGGGCTTTTCACCCCCATGCCCTGACCAAATAATGCTGCCTGCAGATTTGAGGAGCTTTGTCTGGCAGTTAGATAAAACAGATTTCAGGGAAATCTGACATGACTGAAAAAAGAACAGGCAATGTCTCTCTCACCTGCCCATGCATAGTTACGCTGCCTTCAGAGGTGTTTCATAGCAGTAGGATTTGACTCAGTATCAAAAGGATGTACAGGAGTTAAAGATTCACAATACCTGTTCTCAGTCCCTATTTCCTCAGCAGATCCTCTGTGTGACTCTGAGGACCTCACCCAAAACCTTTGCTGTCTGGCCCTCCACGCCTTCCCCCCTTGCCTGCCTTCATCTGTTTTGCAAGATTTTAGAAACAAGGCACTCAGTGAAGACCTCTGCACTCCATACATTAATAAGAATGTTTACTGAACTCAGGGAAAGGACAAATAAAAAGACAAATATGTGACAGATGGTTCCTATTGCCCTGTGAAACACCTACCTTATTCTTTCTTGGCATTACTTTGGCTAGGTATTTTCCCCTTTTATGCCATGTGACAGCTTCAGCTGCAGCCTCCTCACTGTAACTGTTTACTGTATGATGCCCAGCCTCATTTAACAAGAGGGGAGGCAGCATCCAGACTGGCCTCAGCCATCGCCAACCTGAAATCACTACATGCTGGAACACGTTGCACTCTGGGACTTTGTGGCTACAAACGTACAGACTTTTAGCCTGAGAAGTGAATGGGGGCCAGCAGAAAGACTGAGCTGATGAGGTAAAACTAAGAGCATGGGAGAGAGAAAACCAGCATTTGAAGGAGGGAGGATAAGCTCATATCTCTGTTGAAAGAATTTCAGCATCACCTGTTACTGTCCAGAAGGCAATCATGGAAATGCAGAAGGGCAAGAAGTGCAGTCGTTTTTGTAGGATGCCTGGGTTACTGTGGTTAGGAGGATCAAGGCTGGTTATCATGCCTCTACTGAAGGGAGATAGGCTGGAATAAAGCAAGAAGCCAGAATTTCTAGGCTAGGAAAAAGGCTGATCATGTTGCAACAGAGCACAGGAAAGAGAAGTTGGCTGCAGTGTCTGACTGGAGGCCTTTTAGCTACATGAGAGGACTCCAGGTCTATTCTTTCCCTAATTTCCTTATGCCCCCAAGGAAGCTTTCGGTGGAAATTTGCTTTCATTTATGGGAGGACTGGAAGAATGAGGGCCAGACTGTGACTGAGCATCTGGTAATAAGAAAGAGGGTTCAAAGGAGAGGAAACTGCTCAAGCAGGATTTGAAAGTGCCATTCTGCACTGAAAATTGAGCTGTGTGAGTGACAGACTGTCACTGCTGGTCATTACAAGTAGATATTTTAAAATAAAAAGTGCCAGTTCAAGAAACTCTCTGAGGTTTGGATCCAGTATATGACTCTGCTCTCTGCAAATCATCACCATCATGTAGATTCTTGTGGCCCAATGAAGTACTAAGTGATCTTTTGTGCAATATTGCCTGCTTCTGATTCCCTCCTCCATGAGGACTATGGGCTTGGCTATTTAAAGGCAGTTTGAGAATAACACATAAAACTATTACTAATCACCTTTGCTCAGATGAGACATTTCTTCCTAACAGGTATTTTTGTTTTTTCTGTGCTGTATTTGGTTTCCTCAAAGGTAATAGTTTATGATCACTGTGCAATACCTTTTCTAAAACAGGTTGCAGCTTCTTGCCCTGTTCCTCCTAAAAATGGCAAGTTTTCTTTTGGCTTTGGAAAAGTTTCCAATTTCCTCAGCTTTTAAAAAAATCCCTACAGAAATTCCCTTAAAATAAAAATCTATAGGTAGGCAGCAGCTATATATCTCCCTACAATCCACAGGCAAACAATCTACTTCACTTTTGTCTCTATTAATTTGCTTACTGTAACAAACCACCGGGGCAGTTTAAAGCATCACTTCTGTGAGAAAAAATATGGTTTTAACGTGCTTGTATATTTATCAAAAAAGAACCCAATAGGGTTGGTGTGGCTTGTCCATGAGAGATGAGATTTATAAAAAAGGATTGATCAATTGCTTTGCACCACATCCAGGCTTTCTGCTCTATTAAATAATAGGGACACTTTGTTTTAGGAATGTTGGTGAAATGCGCTCAGGCAATGGGGAGTCCTTGACTTTTTCACTGTTGGTTGGAATCATGATGCCAAGAAAGAAGTTTATCACAATCTTCTATATAGAAAAATAGCAGATATTTACCTTTAATGTTCATACCCACCTGCAAGACCTTCTTGTGAGATAGTTTTCCATAGCTCCTCTGTCCCACCAGGCATATGGAACAAAATACTTCAAAGAACTTTAACTCTCCTGTTTCTGCTGAGGAGTTTCCCCTCCTGCAATGTTATACATATGTGAAATCAGTGCTTAAAAAATAAAGTACAGTGACAAATACTGAAACTCATTTTGCTCAGCAGCATTCCTTACAAAGCAGTATTTATGTGACAGTGCTAGGAGACCAACAGCTTGCTCCTGGGAGAAAAGCTGCTGTGCACATCTGGTTTGGTTTGGATTCATCAGCTTCTGCAACACACACTACAACACACCACCAAAGTGGTTCCTCTGAAGTACAGTAGCAGATCTTGAGCATGCACTGAACTAGATCCTCAATGGGTATAAATCAAAGTAACAACACCAAAATCAATCCAGCTGCTGCTCTTTGCACATGTGTTACATCTGATGTGAGACTCCCAGGTAATCAATCACCACTCCAATATCTTCTTAGAACCAACCACCACCATGCCACAAAATACCCAGCTCTCCGGTAGCTACCCCCTGCCCTGGACTTTCCGTGAATCTCTCCCTTCCCTCTGCCCTTCCTTCCCTTCCTTCTTCCCCCAGCATTGGCATTGCTCAGCATTTTGGCTAGGAGACCAATTCTCCAAACTGAAAACATCAAAGCGTATCTCTGGTTAGATCTCATCCCAGCCCTCCAAGTTTGTTGACTTGGAAAGTGAATAACTAATAAGGCCGCATGCCATTGTTTTCTGTTTATTATAATGGAAATAAATTGTTGGCTCTAAATCAGGCACTGATTGTTCCTTTGATATCACTGCCAGGAAGTAAAATAAAATGGCTTTTTAAAAATCACCTTTCACAGAGAGTGCCACAGGCATTTGAAAGATGAGCCTTTTTCTATGTCAAAGGATATACCAGAAGTGCCAAACACAGTAGAAGAAAAATTCAAATCCTTCCCTAATAAAACAACCAAAAAAAAAGCACAAGAGAGAAGGCAAGAGCAGGATCGCCTGGGCAGCAGGGTCACCTGGGCGGGCTGGCATGGCACAGATGTCCTGTGAGAGCTCGTGAGGCTTCAGCAGAGCTGACTCCACAGTGAGGAGCACTTCCTGAAGAATATGGAACACATCCTTTCGGGTTTTTTCCCCTCAAAAAAAGCACAGGTGGGCTGAATGAATTACTCTGTCTGCTTGGCAGCTCTTAAACTAATAACAAGTGACTTTAGGAGCCAAAAAGACAGAAGGGGTGCTTTGCCTCAGAACTTGAACCACCCATAAATCTTGCTTGTGTGTTTCTTTCCTGTTTGGGTTTTGTTTGGTTTTTTTTAAGCTACACGGAGCATCAGTTTCATTGCACCCCCAATGCTTTCTCTGCATTTTAGCTTCTTCTCTATAGAGTTTTAGGTGCAGACTTTCAAGTGTTTGAATTTCTCTCAGCGTGCTCCCACCTCTAGCTAGTGTGGGAACATGTTGCACATCGGCACCACTGTAACATGCAGAGAGAGGAGCTTCCTCATCAGAGTTTGTAGCTGGATCCAGATCTTACGCGATCCAGAGCACTGTGGTGTTTGGTTTTCATGACGTGCTGCAGTTTGATTTGGCTCGGAGCAGAGGATAAAGCAGAGTGCCAGATTCAGATCTCAGGCCAAACTTGGATTTTGCATTTCAGCTACCAAACTTCATCACAGTTTGGCAAGGCCATGCTCTCACCTGCTCACGCCATGTGGAGAACACCTGTGATTTGCTGGAAAGGCGGTGGATCGCGCTGTGAGAAAAGCCCTGTTTGAAAGCCAACCTATGAGAGACCGTTTGGGCTGACTCTGGCTGCAGATGATGTGTGCTGGGAGCACAGGACTCCTGAAACATGCTCAAACTCTTCAACTGCAAAAGAAAAAAAAAAAGGTGTAAAGAAAAGCCATGAGGAGCAGACTGCAGCTTTATGCTTTCCTTTGTTGTTGGGACTTTGTGCTTTGCTTCGTTGTCACAACTCTTGGAACCGGTGCAACCTCAGCATGACCTGAGAGCAAAGTGGGAGAACTACATAACTATTACCACTTTCTACAAAAGCCTACTTTTGAAGGAGTCTGTCATACTACTTCTAGTTAGTGTTCTAAGATATCATTTTATGAAAAATGTGCTGGAAGACCCTTTTTCCAAAAATCAAACCAATACCCGCAGCTTAAATGGCAAGAGATCTGTGAGCAGCAAACATCACGGTCTGCTAAATATTAAGGCCCTGTTTGACACAGATCTCATGCCTATACTTGGCTCTAAAGTGCATCCTTATTTTGCAAAGTATTTAAGTATATTTTTAATTTCGAGGCTGTAGCTATGTCCCACAAAACGGGGCAATATAACTGGGACCTTATAAAGTGCTTATGACATAGGTGCTGTTCTTGAAAGGTTTGAAGGGCTCCCATCAAAGCACCCTGAGATTAAGTAAAGACTTTCCATTGGCTTCAGCAAGCATTCAGCCAGGTCCTAATTTTTATACTTATTCCTAGCTTATACAGGGAAATTTGGAAAGGAAAAGGAAGGACCTTTTTCTCCAGATAATACCATTTCTTCTAAATTATTTCTGAAAATTAAGGGTGTGATTACTGACCTGTAAGTACTTGATGATCACACTTTGGTTTGAACTTTTATGAGTGTATGTAGATTTACTAACTCTAGCACTGCCCAGTAATTTATTTCCCAGGTGGGCTACGAAAGTCATCTGGAAGAAGGAAAATAGTGTCTAAGGGCTTGCTGTGCAAATGGATGATTGTGCTAGCTGGATTAGGGTACATTTTTGGAAACAGTTTTTAGAGGAGAGGTAGAGTATACTTTCCTAATAAAATCAACTCTTTTTCTTTAACCCAGAAGTGCTTCAAATTCTTGTGTATTTTAGTAAAAGATTGGCGATCACTATCTCCTGATGTTAGGTGTGGACAGAAACTGGGTTCAAAGACAGCAACAAGCTATTCAGACCCCAAAAAGCTGCTGTGACAAGAGGTACGAAGAAGCTCTGATTGACTCAACAAGGTCTTTGCAATCGTGTCACCCCTTCTTTCCCCAGAAGGCAACCAACTTCAGGGACTTTGCACAAACTTTCATGTGCTGAACAGTGTGATCCTGAGTGGTGGTACCCCCAAAGGCAGTATGAATGTCTCAGGTGCCAAAGGCAGCTCCTTTGTGCTCAGTAAGTGCCCATTTGCTGTACCGTGAAGCTCACCTGAGGAAGCTGGCAGATGCTGTGAGATTCGGCAGGTCGACTCTTTTATGCTGTTTGAATCCTAAAGCACTGTGGTTTGGCTAACAGTTACTGGTACATCTGTAAACCACTTGATGTACATTGATCTGTCCTATCTGAAAAGACAAAAATAAACATCAGACCTGAAAATCCAGTCGGCATTGATATTCTGGCACATGAAACGTTACATGGTATTTACAGATCCTCTTTGGAGCCTGTGGAAAAGTTATACTATGGCGTGCAAAACTGATACTAAACAAAATTGCTGCTTCTACAGTTGATGTGGCCTCTATTCATTCCACCCACTGAGTTACCAGGAATATTTCAATGCAAAGAAAGGTCTTTATTGCTTAGTCTACTTCCATTCTCTTTTAAAAACTCTCTTTGAAAATATTTATGAAACTTTAGGAAAATGATTCCCAAGGAATCATCTCCTGGACACAGCACAGTTAAGATTGGTGTGACACTCAGGCTAAAGTTATCTTGGTTTAACTTGAAAGCAGCACCTCCCCGAGGACCCCTCAATTCTGGAACAAGCAATGTGTTCCTGTTTTCTGTGAGAGCCTGGATTATTTTTAATCTTCTGGACATGTTACAAAGATCAATTTATAGTCTCACAGAGACAGTAAGGACAAGGGTTTGGGGGCAGGCAAAAAGGGAATTAGCTGCTGTTGATTAGCGAACACTGTTATTTCTGAAGAGAAGAAACTTTTCAGGGCAACTTCTACTTTCTTGTGCTGATTGTTTCATTTCAGAGAAAATGTAGCGTGAACTGGCCCAGATGTGTGGACTGCAGCGGATCCGTGTTTCCTTAGGCCAGCAGAGATTTTTGATCAATATATTACGAGTTGTGCAAACCCTCACAGCTTTTACAGGTGCTATGTACTATAGAAATACAGAAGATGATGAGATGAAAGCTTTCTTTTACTCTCCCCGTTACAGTTTTATATACGGTACAATGAATTACGCCAATAGCTTTGCTCCCAAATTACCTTAACCTTGAACAGCATCTTGCTTGTAATTTTGAGAGATACAACTAGTTAGCACTTCCAATATTATGCAAGGGTCCCAGTGTAAAAAGCAGGAAGGCTAGAGTTTTAGCAAAACTATAGTATGTACTTCCCATAATATTCAGCAATATATGTTTTAAAATTCTCTATTCATTCAGGTTGCAGACACATCAGTTCCAGTATTTACCTGAAGTCACCACAAGAATATAGCAGACAAGCACACTGAATCTGTATATATTTCAAAAGTCATAAAAACCAGTGAGGTCTACTTAAATCTCACTCAAGCTTTACTTAGTAAAGTGTAATTCCTAACACTTACAAGGATTGCAGTACAATTGTTTCCTTAATTTTGGCAGATGAAAAACAAGAACCACAGAGTTTTGTATTACTTCCAACCAAAAGACTCAAACAGCCTAAGTTTACCCAAAGTTTCACAAACACTTTTGCAAGAAACCATGTCAGGGCATTTTTACAAAATGCTGGTAATGTCCAGAATTTCATACTCCTGAATGTAAAGCTTTTCCAAGTGTTTTGTTTGTTTTACACAACCTCCACCATGATTGTTTTCTTACCCCTGTAAGAACTGCCAGGATTTTTTAGACTGGATCACTTTCCAGGAATTACAATGAAGAATTTTAACTCTTGGAGCAGAGAAAGGGCTTTGTCCTGGAAAATGTCATTCCTGGAAGCGCCTTTCACTGAAGTGCTCCTTCCGACGAGTCCCAAGGGACCAGTCACAGGAAGGACTGAGATGAGGTGCTGCTCAGCAGGCAGCTCCCAGGGCAGGTCCCTTCATTAATGTTTCAGAACAAATTGGTCCCTTTTGGTCCTTGAAAAGGCTCCAGTGACACAAAAGACATTTAAAAGCATGGTGTGTCACTAGGCTACGCTCTACTTTCTTCAGGCAATTACTCAACTTCTCCAGCTCCACCTTGGCCTCTCCCTGTCCCCAGAGAGGTGCCCTATCCCTGTGCCCGGGGCAGTGGGACACGGCTCTGCCCTGCTCTGCAGGGGTGACAGGAGGTTCACTTCCAAAGCACGCTCCTGATCTGAATTTACTCATTCTGTGAGCCTATGAAAAAGCTCATGGAGCTGCACCCTTAGTGGGGAAGATCTGCTCCAAATGTGAAACAGGTGCTAAAGGCTTGAGAAACACATATACAAAGAAGAAAAGTGACATTTTCAAAACCACGGGCAGAGACAAGAGCAGAACCAGGATTTGCTAACTTCCTCTGCGTTGTCTTATCTATATTGCAGCTTCTTAAATTTAATCTTAAATCTTGACAATTCATAGCCTTTCTTGGACATCTTTTACCCCATAGTTAGCACTCTATAATGCTGAAAGTTTGAATATTAAAATAAACATCCCAGTCACAGACAGTTATCTGACACCAGTGAAATGGTGAAGCTCCTATTCCCTGAACACCTGTAAAGCTTTCATTTTCCCTCTCCAACAAAACCAAGATGACCTTCTCTTCTTCTCCCCCTGGTACTTCTCTTCCTGGAGCCCATGTGGCTTTCTTGGCCTGCTTCAGCTACTGCACTCAAATAGGAAAACACAGATGAATTTTCAATATCAGCTTTATGGTTAGTAGTACCCCCTTCCCACTAAAATACTGCAGATTTCTGTGGTAATTCTGCCTCCAGAGTTGTCAGAAGTATGCAAAAGCCAGGCTTGTTACATGTGGACACAATTTAAATGAATAACAATCCAGTAGGGAGTTATTTTTTATAAAGGCAGAGTTTTACTGAGTTATAGTATGGTCCAGAATCGGAACCTCCTACAAACACATGTGTAAGTTTTCTCTTGTGGAGGTCAGTATGCTATTAGGACACTGAAAGTAATAGCCCTTATTCTCTCACCCCGTCTCTAGTAGCTTCGTTATTGCTAGGTGCATTTTAATTCCCTCATTGACAGCTCTGAGAAGAGCACTCAGTGCCTTTGACTTCAGTCTGGTCCAGAAAACTTTCTTTGAATGATCTGGACATTTCAGGGACTGGACATCTCAAGGATCTGTGGCTGCAGAAAACAGGTGCAGGCTTGATGTTACCTAATTCAAGTAAAACCCATCTCCACAAGCTGCCACATCACGGGAGAAGCCTGTTGGCCCCTGTCAGATGAATGACTCTTCCCCCAGACCATCAGAAAAATGACCAGTCCTTACTAGCACAGATCTATGTAGACCCAAGTTTCTCTACCTGCCCTCCAAGTTATCCAACATTTAAACTGCACATGTATATTAGCTCAGTTCTACACCTGATGCCAAGGCACATACATTTTGGCACTGTAGCCTACACCACCTAGCTATGTGGCTCCCACTATAAAACCAGCATACTGCCGTGGGAGCTGGCTGGGAGGAATCTGTGCAAGCAGCATCTCTCAGCTCAGAACTTTTCCATCAAAGGAGCACAGCCAAGAGTCCAGAGATAATGACTAGAGCCTACTTGAACTTAGAGCCAGGCCCATCTCCTGCTGCTCCTGGATGGACCCCTAGGGTGGACCCCGGACCTACTTTATCCACTTGCCATGTCTGCAACAGCTGTGCTCATGTACTGTTTGCATGGGGGTCCCCCTTGGATCCCAGCTTGGTCCCCACCTGGGGGCAGCCCTGTTCCTGCTGCTCCATGGCAGCAAGGCTCAAGCATGTCTTTGAGACTCTGGTTAAAAAAGCAATCCTTTTGCCTTCAGTCCTGGCAATGATGTCGGTCTACATACATGAGCTGCAAAGATGTCAGCTCTGTAATTTTCTTATAAAGCAAACAGGCTTCATTTTACCCCTGACAGCAGGCGATCCAGGGCCAGTAAATGACTGGCAAATGCCTTCTATATTCATCTCTTCGAGTATTTTGGCTTTTCTTTACTTTTAATTTGCCCAGAGGCAGACATTTGAGATAACAGCTGTTATGGTGATATTATCAGTCATCTGCATGTCAGAGAATGCCAGGAAAATGCCTGTGAAGTAGACCTCTTGGGTTTTTGGTTTTGTTTTAACTGCTCTGGGCAAATTCACTCCTTTGTCAAAATTCTGCTCAAAACATAAGAAGAGAACGGAACTGGTTTCTACCCTCTGATTATGAAGAAATGTCTTTTTCTGCTGATAGAGCACAAGTTCTCTACTTGCTCTTTGACATTCCTCAAAGATAAGTGTACCAGAGCAGTTCTTTGCCAGATCCTGTCACATTTTTTCTTGCTGGTAAGCAGTGTCAGAGCACATCTACCAACAGAAAATGTCCCTGTGGTTGTCTGGAGAGAGATGTGATTTGCTTGCTCTTGAGTAACTGGTGAGGCCTTAATAAACCCTGTTACAGGGGTCTTTACCCTCCCATAGAAGACACTGCTTAGTTTTCTTGGGTTCAGCTATAAAGTTTGCTGGGGAAGAAAGTTTCTTTGCTTCCTAAGGTGGAGGGATCCCAATGTCAAGGCTCGTGAATGAGTAGGTCCAGAGCTTTCCCTCACAAATCTGAACCATCTGCAAGAGGGCCAAGTAGTTTTATTGCTTCTTTAAAGAAGATGCCACCAGGAAGGCGTTGGCTTGAGAATTATTACTCTGCATTCAATTGCTTTTCCAGAGAAATCCAAGATGGAAAAACAAAATGTAGCTTTGGGAATAAGCTGGGATGCACTCTTATTTAGTATACTGGTGATGACAGACCAGTTTGTCCAGGCAGTTTAATGAAACCTAACATCCTTTGTACCAGAGAAGCTTATTCATTATACTTTGACCAAAAATAATTTGTACGTAAGGATCTTGAACTACTTTATTGACATTAGGCCTATGAGAAGACAAATAATTATGCCTATGAAATAACAATTATTTCAAAGGAGCAAGGTAAATATAGGCATTTAGTGTGTCTGCAGTCCTGATGGACCTGAACACAGAAAAGAAAGGCTTCTGCATGCATATTTACTGTTTTTCCATAATTTCCCAACATCTCTTAATCATGCAGTAGCAGAGATTTCTCTCTTCCATTACCTTGACATTACAGAAGGCTACTTTACTAGAAATTAAGTTCATTAAAATAGTTCAACTCTTCTTTCCACCACTGATCTCCTGACCAACCATGGGCAAGGTATCTATACTCCTGTGGTCTGTTTTCCCTCTTGGAAAATGAGCACATTTCCTAAAAATATAATTAAGCATTCAGATACCAGATAGATAGAGCTCATACAGATACCTATGCAGTAGAAGAAGTACACGTGAAAGCGAAAGCTGACCTTGAAGGCAAGCCTTGAACAGAGATCACAAAGGTTAACCATCTAAGTAAACTGTTACCAAGTAAATCTTGTGGTTTGTTTCCCAAAGGTAGCTTTTTCAGCTTTGACACACCTGTTTCTAACTATAGTCAGTTCATAAAAACAAGCAAGCATTTTTGCAAGCTTTGAAGAAGCACAAATTACTTGTTATACTTGTGCAAATGGCATTTCCTTATCCCTGTTTCCAGTAGGTGTGTGAAACTTATTTTCACCCATGGTATTCAGGCGCAGCTGTTTGGAACAATGCTGAATGACTACACAGGAGAACATCCTTCATATTCCAAAAATATGGAGCTTAAAGAAAGTGTTAATAGTGGAATAAAGAGCCCTTCTTTTTGGATCTTCCAAAGACAAGAAGAACATGGGGCCTGCTTAAACGTGGTGGAACCAAAAAAGGTAAGCTGTATGACACAGTAATTTGCTAAGCAAAGCTTTGCCTACACGCTTTCATCACCGCTGATGTGGTAACATAAAGGATTGGTTCAGCATAGGTGAACTCCCTCTTCCAAATGCCTCCAGGCTTTTGGGCAATTTTAATTTCTGGAGTTGAAGTGTATCTGTCTCACAGCGAATAAGCCTTGAGGACTGGGAATGTAATTGTCTATTTTCGACATCATTGTGACAGCATTGTTGGGCCTAAATAAACTAGTTGAAAAATGCTTTTCTTTGATTTCTAAGGAGAGTGAACCAACAAGAAAAACTCAAATATATACCTTATTTCAACTGTGAAAGTTTATATTTGTTGTGAAAACCTGGGTAGAGATTTGGTAGCATTACATTTCAGGTACCAAGATACAATTTCTAAATAAAATTAATTCTAATTGAAGATTTTAGTTCCACTTCTTATATAAAACCATAAAATATATTAAAATCAGTTTTATAAGCATGGTCTAACTGTAGGACTAGGCAAAAAGAGAAAAAGAAACAGCTTTCAGCTGTAAACCACTGCGGTGAGAAGGAAGTTGTCTTTTGTCCCTGCTGAGATTTACAGTATCACCTAGATACGTACTGCCAATAGGGCAGGGATATACTTTCCTGCTGTGCATCAGATACTGACCATTGCTGAAAACAGAGGTTGGTCTTAAAGAACTAACATCTGATAAAGACAACACATTCTTGGAGCTGAGTTGCTAGAAACAAAGGTAAAGAGAAATTCAAGGTTTCATTACTTTGAAGCTACTGGTTATTACTTACGGTTTCCTTTGCACACTTTCTCTTTGATATTATAGTATCAAATACCCTCAAAGCAATCTTCCTCTAAGATATGGTTCATTAGATAATAAACAGGGCCTTTCTCTGGACTTATCACCTGAAATTTAGAAAAAGGGCTATGCAAAGCTACAGCAAGGAAAAATAAGAGAGACAAACAAGGAAACGTCAATTAAGATTATTAAGATAATACCTGGAGTGACTGGCTCGGCAGTCATGCATTTCCTTCAACATTTTCTATGTAATTCATTTCTGTGAGATGAATAAAGTGATGGAAGTTAAGGGGGCACAACTGATGAAACAGATTTTCATAGAAACAGTCTCTTTCGTGCTTTTTGGGGAATTTTGATTAACAGTAACTTATTCTTTGTTAGTCGTGATGACAGACAAGTATTCCACACCCAGTGGAAGAGGTTGGGGTGAAAATTCAAGCATCCAAGAGGGTCCTTGTTGGCTACACACAGGTAGTCTCAGTTGGTGGAACCTGGAATCTTCTTCCTGAGTTTTTTGGGCTGTACAGGAAGGAAGTGGGTCTCACAGGGAGGGGAAGGGAATCCAGGAATGACTCTAGCTGCCTGGAGAGGAAAGGTCCCTTCTCCAGAAAGTGATTATGAATTTCAAACATAATCATCTTCAGACAAAATATGGAAATAGTCTGAGAGAAGAAACCAAAACAAAGTGTCTCCTGCACCTCCTTTCCCAGACACCATCCCTCATCACCCGTGATTACTTTCCCCTTTCGGCTCTATTCATCTCTTTCAGCACAATGGCACAGCTCATGATGGAGCTGGGGAAAACACCCATCCTAGCCTAGCCCACAGCCTGGTATGAGATGTGGGTTTGAACCCCTGAGGCGAGGAAGCTGCAGATCCGGGTCTCCGGGGCCTCTGAGTTGGCTCACCACAGGGTTCTTACATGCAAAAGGCAGCACTTAGTTTCACCATTTTTTTCCATGAAAAAGCTGCCTGCCAGAAGGGCTAGCTGGGAGCCTTGCAGGATGCATGCAGGCAGATGGAGGCAAAACCCTATGTCGTAAGACAAGTGTGATGGGAATTCAGGTGTCTAAATTCCACATACGAAAAGAGGAACTTCCCTTCTCTCTCCTATCTGATCTATGACGTGTGTGTATTGTTTTCAGGGAGGGAGTAGGGAAAACACATTTCAAAGGCTAAGCAGCTAGATACCACTCTTCTGCACGCTTAGAATTAAAATGAGGTGTCTTATCTGCTCCAAAATGTGTTAATCAATATGGCAGATAAGGTGAAAATAAGCTACTTCAGCTCCTTTTTTCGTTTAATTAATCTATATTTAAACTGTAGCATTTTTGCCTGATGCATGTATCTGTATTCTTGTACAGAGACACAAATGCATACAGGAGTACAGCTACAAACGTTAAAGAAATAAACCTGTGAGGGTCTAGGAGACTGGGAGGGAGACATGTAGAAGGTTGATAGCATTAACTAAGAAATCTTGCTATTAGGATGGTGGCCAGAGTAGATGTTAGCCAAGTGAAATAAAAGGCTTACCATTTAATGAAGTCATGGAGCCAGACATTCTATAGCTTTGTTCTGAAAACCTGAGTTAGGAACTGGGAGACAAATGCAGACTATTGCTGCCCTAGAGAGACCACCAACCCTTCCCTCCTCACAGAATACTAGAGCACTTTGGAGAACTTTAACATGGGCCTACATGCCAAAGTTTGAGCACTTTCCGGTAAGGAAAGCTGACACCTCAGGTCTTTTAACTCAGACAATGCTTCAAACTTTTCCTTTGCAGAGGTGCTGGGTCTTGTTCAGGTCCGTTTTTGAGCCTGACTGCTTTGCATAGCACCGGTGTGCTGGACCTACACCATGCTACTCAGAAAGAGCTTCAAGAGCTTGGAGGATTATCAGTTCTTACAAGGGAGGCCTGTCAGTCTTGGGAACAGGGGCTGTGAGAGGGAGGAATGGAATAAGTAGCCCCTGGGTACTTTCTTTTCTTTTGAATTTAGACTGATTTTCTTTTCTATTTCCCAGAGAAATAGTAAATCTGAAAGGACAGCTCAGGGGGCAAAGGAGATGTGTGTTGGAGGGGCTATCAGCATGGGATGGGGCCCTGCTACTTGTACTGCGCTGTGCTAGAAGGAGGTTGTCTGGCTGGCACACAAAGTCAGGATATATCTCTGCCATTCTTTTTGATGCAAGAAATTAATGTAACCTGTGACCACTTGTCTATTGCCAGAGACCGTGTCTTTCTGTCTTGCTTCATCTTAAACAGCTCATTATTTTTCCATTCCTCTCTCTGAAGGCATTGCCTACAGCGAGTGACCCCCTGTTTGTTTTTGCAGAACACCGCAGGGAAGAGGGCCAAGGATACCTCGATGTTTACATACCAGGATGTAATGGCCTCGTGTTGCCTGCAGATATATTCATATCAGTGCAAGTCCAAGGTCAGATCTTGTTGATGAGTGGTATTTGTGAGCTCTTGTTGCACACACACACACTTCCAAACTGTGCTAGACCTGCCACAAGCTGTTTACAAGAGATTGAGCCCATGGTGAATCAGCCCTGGTGTGAAAGTCCTTCTCTGCTCTCCCTGTTCTGGCTGATGCTTCCCAGCTGCCTGTTCTGCACGAGGCAGGAACACACTGGACAGGGACAATCCTTTGCAGCAAACCCCATTATGTAGCAAAACTTAGGGACTTATGGACTGTGAATTACAGAGATCCATCCACACCAGTGGGCCCACCCAAGGATTTGAAGACAAGTATAGAATCATAGAATCATCTAGGTTGGAAGGGACCTTAAAGATCATCTAGTCCAACCATCAACCTAACTCTGACAAAAAAAAATAAATAAGAAATAGGAAATAAAAATTACTAAGCCATATTCCTGAGGACCATGTTTACCCGTCTTTTGAACACCTCCAGGGATGGTGCCTCAACCACTTCCCTGGGCAGCCTGTTCCAACGCTGGGTAACCCTTTCTGTGAAGAAATGTTTCCTAATATCCAATCTAAACCTTCCCTGGCACAACTTGAGGCCATTTCCTCTTGTCCTATCTCCTGTGACTTGGGAGATGAGACTGACCCCCGCTTCTCTACACCCCCCCTTCAGGTAGTTATAGAGCGCGATAAGGCCTCCCCTCAGCCTCCTCTTCCCCAGACTGAACACCCCCAGCTCCCTCAGCCTCTCCTCATAAGACTTACTCTCCAGACCCCTCACCAGCTTCGTTGCCCTTCTCTGGACCCGCTCCAGCACCTCAGTGTCTTTTTTGTGGTGAGGGGCCCAAAACTGGACACAGCACTTGAGGTGAGGCCTCACCAGTGCCCAGTACAGGGGGACAATCACCTCTCGGGCCCTACTCACCACACTGTTCCTGATCCAGGCCACGATACCATTGGCCTTCTTGGCCACCTGGGCACACTGCTGGCTCATGTTCAGCCGACAGTCGACCAACACCCCCAGGTCCTTTTCTGCCAGGCAGCTCCAGCCACTCTGCCCCCAGCCTGTAGCGCTGCAGGGGGTTGGTGTGACCCAAGTGCAGGGCCCAGAACAAGGCCTTGTTGAAACTCATCCTGTTGGTCTCAGCCCATCGGTCCAGCCTGTCCAGATCCCTCTGCAAAGCCTCTCTACCCTCCAGCAGATCAACAGTCCCTCCCAGCTTGGTGTTGTCTGCGAACTTACTGAGGGTGCACTCGATCCCCTCGTCCAGATCATTGATAAAGATGTTAAAGAGAACAGGTCCCAGTACCGAGCCCTGTGGGACACCACTCGCAATTGGCCACCAACCGGATTTGACTCCATTCCCCACCACTCTCTGGGCCTGGCCCTCCAGCCAGTTTTTAACCCAGTGCAGAGTATTCCCACCTAAGCCATGGGCAGCCAGTTTCTCCAGGAGGATACTGTGGGAGCCTGTAAATAAGCGCTCAAGTGATTTGTTGGAAAGGAATCTGCGAAGCTGATCCTCTAACTTACTACCAGTGACTTCATATTGACCTTAGTAGCAGGAACACTCAAATACTTGAACAACCAAGGGTACAATGTGGCATTTTAAATAACCATTTTTTTCTTACACTATTTGATCTCCGAGTAGTAAAATCGGAGATTTTTCTCAGCCTTAGTAAGTAAGCCTCAGTTGAGTGCCTCAGCACTCAACTTGTAACGTGTGGCTGAGTCATTTACTGAGAAGCATGATAAAGAAACTATGCAATGCATAGATTTTAATTTTAAATAAATCAATGTGATAATCTGGGATCAGGTGGGATTCTGCAGCTGGAAGGAAAGGACAAAGGGAGGTCATTAGTTATACTTTTAATAAATCAATTTGTTAATTAGGGATCAGGTGGGATTTTCCAGCATGAGACAGAGAACAAAGAAATCTCATTAGCTGCATTTTAAATAAATCAATGTTTTAGTTGGTGTGGGATTCTCCTGGAAACATAGGACAGGGAAAATCAGAACATATACTTAAAAACTGTCACTTGGACATACCCTTGATGTAAGAAATAAGAAATGTTTCATACTTACTTGGCACATCTATATTTTCTAGGCACTCCTTAGCACAAAACCAGTGCAGTCAGGCTGGACCTCATGGAAGATTCAAGGAAACAAAGAGAAATGACCTGTAATATATTCAAGGAAATAAGAGGGTATTTCAGCTTTGTGTGGCTCACTACATCTGGCAAATAGACTTCAAAATATTACAGTGTTCAGAACCACTGGACATGTCTGAAGACTTGGTTCCTAGTCTTTTACCTGAGCTTGCCACAGGAAAATGTCATCTACAAGGTATCATAACTTCTACCAGGTTCTCCACTGTAATAACGTTCACGAGGAGCTGAGCTCTTCTCTCCTATGGCACATCAGGGCAGCATTTGCTTGTTCTGCAGATCTCCCCGTACAGAGTCCACCTCTCACTTGCCCAAGGTCATGCAAACCTGGTGATCACCACTGGTGCAGAGCTGACTCCATGCAGGTCCTGCTGAGGCTGATGTGAATCTATAGCAAGCATCATTAGTTGGCAAACTTGTGTTGCTGCAGCACCTGAAAGCAAAACATAATCTGGGTAAGAGAGGGAGACAGGCAGGTTAAAATGTATGATGTTCAAATGACCAAATCTGGCAACATTCAGCCCATTTACTCTTTGATGCTACATTGGAGGACAACAATTCAAAGCCATCAATACACACTAAGGAATGCCAAGTGCTACAGGAAGCAAAAGACTTCATCGTAACCAGTACCCATTTGTTCCCCTGTGTGCCGTGCATTTAAAGGAGCTCTTTGAGGCAACTTGAATAACTGGCTGCTTTTCTTCTTGCCTTGATTCAGTTTCATCCTATCTGCACTCCACAGAGAGACATCTTGCTTAGTGCTGATGAACAATAACCCATCTTGCAAGGCTAATATTTCCTGAGGGTGCATCTTCTCATGTCGCCTGCCGCCTGCACAACCAGATGCACATGATAATTACCTCCTAGGAAGGCAGCGGCTCATCTGTGTCACTGTCACATCTGGCCATGGCTAATAGGTGTGCAGTATTTGCTGTGAATTTAAAAAAACATCCCCTTTCAAAGGTCATAAGATCAAAATTTCAAATTTCATTGGGAATTGTCAAAAGAGCCCACGCTGCCACTCACTGCCCCAGCAGGCTCCTCGTGTGCAATAGCAAGGAATTGGCAGAAGATAGCTCACTGGTACGGTTGTTTCAATAGACATATAAAACCGGAGACCCAGTCAGCTGTAGCAAGAAATAATAAAGATATTGAGTTTACATACAGTCTTAAAAAATTTCCTCAAAGGGTCTTCAGTTTATTTTCTCACCTCAGTGTGAGGCTCAGTTTTAACAATATGGCTGCCAAAAGGGTGATTTGCCCTACGGCTTAGATGGGCTGTTGTGATGGAGAACGGATACTATTTCAACAAAGAAACAGCACCTCAAATTTTAATCAGCTATGTAAACTAATAGAACCCTGCTCAAAATACTTCTGGCCCTTCCTTTGCGAGCAGATTCTCAACGATGAATAGAAAAACACATCATATATATGACTTACAATGCTACTTTTCTTATAAGAGGAGAGTCATGTAGAGTCCAAGCACAGCAGCATCTTCAGAGGTTCAAAAGTCAGCAGTAAGATTCAGTCTGTGCTGAAACCTGACCCAGAAGGTCTAAGACAAAGAGCAGTTTTATCTTCCAGATTTTTAAGTAAAAACAGTAAAGTCATTTTAAGTTTCAAGAATGGAAATAAAGAGTATAAGATTAGTATTTCAAGACAGGGTAGTTTTTTTTTTCTTGCAGCAGTAACTTAAACAACACTTCAGCTTTTCAGCTGAAGATCTGCAATTGATCCATTGTCCAATCATAAAAGGTTTTTACAGGGGAAAAAAACTTAGTGGCTTGCTTAAAAATAATTTTCTGTACATAACCTTAAAAAAACCCCAAACAACAAACAAACAAAAGAAAATAAGAGGAAGAAGGGACCCTTAGATGTCAAGAGAAGGCTGGGTTCTTGAAAACATCGAACAAGGTTTAACAAATGTAAACAATCCTGTAGCTGCCACTCAGCCACATTAGGTTCTCCTCCTCCAGGGGAACTACAACATCCCTGGAAATGGGAGACACAAAATTGCAGTTGCGATTCAGAAGAACATCAGTCAGCGAAACACTCAAGTACATACTTGAGTGCTATTAGCATAATTGGGACACAAGAATATGATTGAAGTTAAGTATGATTAAAGTTAAGTTTCTTTAAGATAAATGGATTAATGCAGATGTTCAGGTAATTTTGAGCATCAAGGACTGCGAGTTTAAGCAATTTGTCCAAATTTACATGTGATTTTTATAGGAAACCACCATTTCTGATCTCGTAAGTCCTGATCTCAGCCCCTCAAATGCCTAAAAGCTCATTACCCCAGTACTGACACTCTTTTTTCTGCATATTCCTGTGATGCCTTTTGGAAGCCCAGTCAGGGGAACAATGGGGCAATTTAGGCTCAGCCTGAGGAGCTGGCTGAATTGGCCAAAAACTTCTTTATTAAGAACAGTTGGTCAAGGTGATTTCTGGACAATGGCTAGCTTAGCCACCAAAAGTTGTGTGTCTGGCTATACTACAAAGTCATAGGAGAATCAGGGACTGAACCTTTGTACGGCTTATTCTGCACACACGGTGCCGAATCCAACGCTTACTCCAAACAAGAGGAAGCTCTCACAACAACTAACCAAACCCCCACAGAAGGGGTTATCTTAATAAGATCCAATATGGTCTTATTAATTCACAATAATTTCCCCCTCTTCTTTGCAGCCTGCGATTAGGATTTGAAAATCAAAGCCATTAATCTTCAAAATGCTAAAATGACAGACATCCTATGAGGAAGCATCCAGTTTCACTCCCTTCAAAATCCACCAGAGAGAGACAATCACAGTCTGGCCCCCAGCCCAACTTTATTGTAGACTTCACCTTGATATCCAGAGATGTGAAGCTTTGCTGGATGGCTTCAAATTTGCCTCCAGACTGCTGCTAATTGGGAGGACTGCGTTTCTTTATTCTTTCTGCAGTGTTAGCAGAGGCACACTGGCAGCATGCTGGCAGTGGAAGCTGCCACTTTGGGAAGAGTTTTGATTAAAATATACATTGCTTTGATCAGTGGCTTCCCTGTAGTGTAAGATAAACATGATCAGCAGTTTTGGTTGGTGTTCATTCCTAAGGCACATGCTGTGAAGTTACTGCCTTACATTAAGCAAAAGCTTAAAAGGAAATTACTGTAGCCAACTGGGACTTGGAATTATCCTGAGACTAGAAATCTTAAAATCTAAAATGAAGAGAAACCAGCACTGCCTTTCTCCCTCTGCCAGTAAGGTCTTCCATGATGGCAAGTCCAAGAGGATAGGGCTGAGATCTTTTATAACAAGGTGCGTATGTCAGAGGAAGAAAGGTATGAAAGCGTGTTCTATAACTAATTTAATGCTTTATATCTTCTCATTCAACACCAGAAATATTACCAGTGTACTTCAGTTGGTGAAGCCTGTTTGAATCTCACAGCTGGGGCTCGGAAGAGTTGTCTGAAGTGTAGCCATGATCTTTATGTCAAGACATTTAAATACTACTTTTTCCTCTTTTTTTTTTTTCTTTTCTTTTTTTCTTGTGAAGCCAAAATGGTGTCTATTACAGGAAACTAGTATAGCTGTTAGTACAAATAGCATTCATGGAAACTGTTTGTTTTCTGTACTACAGCTTTGTATGCAAAATTAAACTTTAGGAATTTGTTTTAAAATTTCTAATGCCTAAGGCTTTACATTTCTAGGGAAGAGTGCAAAAAAATTACATGATTAAACAAAGATTTTCTCAAAGAACAGCAAGTAGCTTAATGATGTTACTTACAAGCTCATAAAAGAAACACAGGCATAAGAGGAAAATTTAGTATTATGCCATGTTTTTTAAGCTGGACTTTTAATGACATATTATTTCCTCGGAAAAGGGAAATTTCTCTGATCGGGGTAGGAACCAGCCTATCCTTCCATTTGCTATCCCCAAGACTGGGCCAGTTCCTTAGTAAACACAAAAAGGTTGAGCATCACCAAAATCCATAAAATTGCCCCAGATGAGATCCAGGTGAGCGATTCTTCCACTACCTGCAATGTCGGGGGGCAGCGGGTGGGTGCTGCTGTCAAGCAGAAGTGGCCTGCTGGCACCCACAGCTCCCCCGCGTGATGTGCTGCTCAGCTCTGCCTGTTCCAAGGCCTTTTCTGATAAAGTAATGAACATACCATAAAACGGTTTTACAAGCCAGGTCTCACTCCGCTCTCCAGCTTTTTCTCATTAAGGGCAGTGCTGCTTCAAGGAAGTTCAGGCTGCAGCACATTTAACATCTGCATTCCTTTGACGTGTTTTGAAATTATTTTAAAACAATTGGGAGAGGAGGACCAGGTCTGGGGGGGCTGAGTGCTTCAAAGGGAAAGCAGATGAACGTGTAAGCCCCAAATTACATAAGTAGCCCCACCAAGGAAATAAATTAATTTGTTTCCCAATGGCTTATTTATATAACCCTTTAATTACAGCTAACCATATCATCAGTATTATACCATGGGAAAATGTAAAACTGTTAAGCAACCTACCACTCCGCCCTCTCCAGACCGTCAACACAATCATTAAGCAACAACTGCATGTTGGGACATCGCCTGCTCTTTTGTCTTTCAAAGGTATAGTTCAATAATGTGGCTATGAAAATGTGACCTCAACAGTAACTCTTTTTCCAGGGCCTTTGTGTGTTCCTAAACTCCATCACCCTGTTGGATCGTAAAAATGGGACAGCATTTGACCTGCTTGCAACACAAAAAGGGATATTGTTTAAAAATTCCCTCTTTTCCCAGTCTGCACATGAGTCATAATCAGCAGTTGAGCCCTGTTAACTGTAAGTGCTGCTCAGTCTACGCTGGGTTTTCAAAAGCGGTAAGTTTAGGTAGCCCTATTGACTTCAATTAAAGCTTTTCTAATTGTTTCTAATTCAGTAGACACCGGCTGAGACCCTAGTTTTTGCCCCACAAAAGTCACAGTGTGTTACAGCAGTTTGCTGCAGCTCCTGGAGGCCTAATGAATGCTACAGATGAGGAGTCATTAGACCTAACCGCTGTGATGAACAACAGGATGGCAACAGTAACAGGGAAGATTTTGCAGGTGAGAAATACCAGAATTTTCTGAAACTGAAACTGCCAATGCAGCTGTTTCAATCCATGTTCAGTCCACTTCAGAAGATAATATGCAAATATTTCTACGAAAAATGATCCCATGATGCTATGAGAAAAAGCTGACTGTGGCATGTGAAGAATGCTATAACTTCAACTACGGGGTTGCAAGAAGAGTTGCACTATAAATCATGGAAATTCTTCCTAATGTTTTTATTTTTGGATTGGCCTTCAATATTCAAATTAGTGGAATCTTTCAGGCAGAGTGGCTTTCTTGTCTGTGAAGGGGTAACGCACTGCTATATCAACAACTTTATTTAGGTACAAAGATAATGCAACTTAGTGCTGGAATAGCCAGTTTAGCTAGATATTAACAGCCCTGTATGTTACCAAATTAGAACAGATTATCAGGGATACTTTGGAATCTCCATTGGCCGGCCTCTATCCATCAAGCTGGGTATCCTAAAAGACCAGCATCACGTCCACCACACATTAATTGGTCCAGTGCAAAAGCTGTGTTTGGTGTTTTGAGGAGGCCTTGAAACCAGCCCTGCAGATTTTAAGAGAGTCATTCCAGGCTCTGTATTCAGGAATCTATAATACTCTGTCTAAAGTTCAAAAAGAGCTAAAGAAAAGCACAGAAAACACAGGAATTGACCACAAGAAAATTCCTCAATTAGCTTGCCAACTAATCCTTTCTTTGTATTTATTTTTAATTTAAAGATGGCATAAAGTGAGTTTTAGCAAACCATTCCTGCATAACTCAGTGTATAGAGAGATGAAGTAATGCTATAATTCTATCTTCTACACCCTTTGAAGCAGTATTTCGTTGGTCACGTTTGCGATGCCTGAGGATGGCCTTCAGACCAAGTTCTGCACTCTTAAAAACAGATCAAAAGAAATCTGGTCATCTCCTTCAAAAGGCAGCTGCTCTCCTCCCATTTTTCACAGAGCTGCAACATGAAACAAGACTTAGTGTGGAGGAACTTCTTCTGTAATTCAGTATAAATGTTTTGGCTTGCAGTCTCCATTTTTTAGATGGGAATAGCAAGTTAGCTATCTTCAAGGTAGTTAAATTAATTTAATCTCAGTTATGAACTAAGATCAGAAAAATTGAAGTTTTCAAGAAAAAGTGGTGGTTTTGCAATAAGCTAAGATTAAGATGTTAAACCTCATTTTAGCTGCTAATATATTAATGGTATTTTATCTCAGGAGTTTATTACGACTAAACAGAGATACAAGATTATTTTAAAATCTTAGCTATGATTGCAATAAATAAATACACTTCCAGCCCTCACAATGGTAAAAGAATGCTGTCAAATGTGACCAGTGTCTATCTATCCCAAAAGCTTGAAAACAAAAAGAAATTAACAAGAAAGCAGCATTCTTGAAAAGCATGCTACAATTTTATGATTCCTCACTCAGACGTGATATTTAATAAAAAATGAAGGCTTACAGTGGTGAGATCTATACAGACCCATCCATCTCTTGCTGACACTTCTGATGACATTCTGAGTTACACATAACTGTGCTGAGATGCAGAGGATAAGATCGGTCTAAAGAAAACACAAACTGGTCAAAATCCAAAAGCTAAATTCCTGAATCTTTAAAAAAGTTTAGTTAATATATGTTTATGCATTTTTCCTGCAAAGTATCATTTCCTGATTTTGGCTGAATGTAGTAAAGTACCTTGAAAAAGATTATTTCCATGCTGTGTTTAACTCAGCAGAAGCCAAGACCTACAAGAAATCTCCAGGGAAAACAGACTTTCCTCCTACTACTGGTCCGTTGACTGTCAGTCTTCTCCAGGATTCCCTGATGATTCAGCATGGAGTTAGAAAGCTACATAAAACCATGGACTGCACTTCAAAGTCTTTTTAAAACAAATTTTCTCATTCAGAAAGGCAAGAACTGAAAGCAGGAGCCTTGTGAAGTCTGGAGGGTGATGTAAACAGCATTAAAAAAAAAAAACAAAACAAACTTCATAAAATGGGTTTCTGCTGCAGCATCTCAGAGCACTATGCACCACAGCAGAAGCTCTCCAGCCCTCCCTGGTCAGACTGTCCTGACTCAGCCGGCTCGAGCTCTGCAGCTCTGGGAGCTGGACGTTAGTGGGGACAGCCTGCTGGTGAGCCCTGCTCTGCATCAGCATTTATTTCCACCCTGCTTCATTGCACCTCTCAATAATGGTCAGGTAGTCGGCAGGCAGATGTGGCTTCTAATAATCTGCTCCTCTTTTGGGAAAACCAAGGAAAATAGCAGGTAGCCAAAAAAAACCCCTCTTCTGACTACCCAAGATCTACCAGAAGACGGGGAGAGACGCTGCCACCTGGAAAACAGGGATATGATCTGGAACTGATTTCAATTCTTCCTAATATTCCTCAGTAGAACAAAACCTATCTGAGCTGGGGAGCTGCGGACAGATGGTTCTGGAGAAAGGCTGGAATTTACCCCACCAAGACATAACCTTCTCCAATGGGAATAAAACCACCACAAAACAACATCAAATCTGAATAGCTCTTGCAACTATTTGCAGTTCAGGAAATCAGTGTGCTGCATTGCTATTTGTAACCAATATAATTTTATCTCCACTCTGTGCCCGCTTTCTTTCCACCTCGTCACATTGCTGACAAAATGCAGGGAAATGGGGATTTATGGTACACTATGCTTCAGGTAGTTAAGTTAACAGGGAAAAACAAAACCAAATCCTGTATTACAACTGTTTGGGTTGTGCAGCTGTGGGAATGACACATGGAAAAAAATTGTCATGCTTTAACTTTTGTTAAGAAAAAATGGAATATCGTTTTCATTGACTGGAAAATATTCAGCTAAATTCTGCCAGAAGAACATTTTCAGTGGAGAAAATCCAAAATCAGATCCCTGTGGACAAAATCTATCAATATATGGATTTTTTTCAGTTTTCAGATAAAACTTTTGAGATTTTCAGTTACCTCATGAAAAACTAAAAAAAGAAAAGAGCACAGGCTTTTTCCTGGGAACATCTGTATTCAGTTGAAAACTCATTTTCTGACAACAGTAACTGCTGACAAAGAAGTTTTGATCAGCCTAGGAAACCTTGGCACCCCATGTGCCAACGATGCATCATTGGTGGGTCTTCTGTGCGTGGCTTCTTTGTGTAGGCCAGTCTCCAAAGGGAGAGACACCAGCAGCCACCAGGACGTCAGCAGAACGTGTGCTTACATCTCACGAGGCTGTCCTTGGTGGAGCAATTGCTAAAACGCTGAAGTTTGCTTTTTCTCCTGAATCTTCATTGATCCCAGGGCAGAAGTGTTTACACTGACAGCACATCTCTACCAGCTGAGGATCTGGCCCTATTTTAGCCTTCTCGACTGATTTTTTGGCATGTTGCTGCAAGCAGGTTGGGATCCTGCCAGGGCGGGGGTGAACCGAACAGCATTCCTGGGCTCTTAGTAGTGTTGACCATTGTATTGATGTGAATACATAAAAACCTTCAAAGGCAGAAAGGTGACTCCCTGTCCTATGCAATGCTCCTTCTAGCCCTTTCAAGCCACAGATCATCAGCATAGTCTCTACTTGAACCCAGGACATGCTGCTTTCTCCAGTGAACGAGTGATGGAGACTATTGTAGTGAATAGTAACAGTAGATGAGGTGCTATCTTCCCCTTTAAATTGAGCCATTCAATTTGTCATGAATGGCTCAGTATTTCTTGCTGGCATTTGGGACTTAGATTTCAGCACTGGGAATAGAGTGAATAGGATCAGTGATGAAGCTGAAGTACAAAAAGAAGGAGCAAAAAAGGGCAAAGGACTAAAACCGATAGAGACAAGCAATTACAAGGTGTATTAATGTACACTGGGCTAGGCTGGAAAGAGGGAAGAACTTATTGTTATTCTGGGGGATTTTTTTCCATGAAAGATAAAGAGGGGGAGAAGTGTATATTTGTTATTCGGGCAATTGCAAAGCTGTGGCTGCAAAGAATAAAGAGACCTTTTAGAACATGGCAGCTGCCTCTGAGCCTCAAGCGTGGTACTTGATACCACAGTCTACCCTCCTAGTGCTTTTTGGCCAGCTTTTGAGAACAGCAAGGAAGGCATTCAGAAGGAAGACAATGACAAATGTCAAGAAAGAGAGAGGAAATCTGGAGGTTAAAAGACTATTGAGTGACAGGCGGGTTAGATCAAAGGCAGACATTTACCAGGTATTTATAATTGCAACGCTAATAGAGGTTAATCATAGAAAGCAGAGCCAAAGGGTGGATGTTATTCAGTCACAAAGCATACATATATATATTTAGTGCATGCATATATAGAAACATGCACACATATGTATTTATATATTGTACTTCAAAAGCCAGTTGGTCATTCAACCAGTCACTGTCACTCATTACGGGTTACTCTGGATTGTTAATAGAAAGGAGGGTTTTTCCAGGCACAGCATTTGAACTCCTTTGCTGTCAGAGCCAGTGAGGTGTTTTGGAGGGAACACACAAGATGGGGCTCATGTATAAATCACTAGAAAAGCAGAGTCAGAATTTGTTTCTTTATAAAAAGGAAAAAATCTCCCAAAACCTGTGCCCAGCAACACTGTGTTTGTTTTCAAAGCTTTTAACACAGAGAAAGAAGGATCCTTATTAAAGGATTTTTAAAACTGAGTTTCTTATCTCGCTAATTTTGAGGACTGGATTTTCCAGGACCTCAGTACCAGTTATACAACTAAATGAGCATCAGCTTTTCTAAAGGCTGCAGAATTTTGCAAACACGGGCTCAACTTTGAGCACTTTTGCTTACCAGCCCTTTTCAATCTTATCTCTCTCTCAGACATGCTCTCTCTTGTTATCATTCTTCCACCCATTCCTTTCCTATGCCACACACAGATTTCAAAAAACAAAACAAAAACATTTCCTATGGGAGTCTCTCCACACTCATTTTAAGGAAAAGCTGTTCTTGTTCACCCTCTGTGGCATGTGGCAGTCCCAGCTGTGTATTGCAGCAAGTACAACTACAACAAGACTTAACTATGTCTAGAATAATTCCTAATACCACAGCTATGTCTGATTTTACCAGCATAATCATCCTGATGTCATGTACCCCCAGATCTAGGAAAAGAAATGTTACGTATAACAAAATACCACACACAAACTATTAATGAAAGAGCACGGCAATGCTCAGTGAGTAACTTTGTGTACATATCCAAATCTCTTCTGCCAATGGCTTTGTTTTTTGCCCATAAATCAACCACAGAAGGACTAGGTCTTATTACGTGTCTGGACTAATTCCTGAAATTACAGGGTTTCTGTCAGGAGTTTTAGGAATATGGAATACAAATAAATGCAACTTATAAAAATGCATTATTTATCCAGGAGGTATCTTGTCTATAAGGAAAGGTGCTTCTGCTTATGGGCAATAAACTACCTAGTTAACTGCCATCAGAAAGCAGTTTTCTCCATGCATAATAATTATATTAATTCTTTAATAACATGGATTTTGCCTCCTTTGTGCTAGGTCCTATATGCAGAAAGGAAAAGGAAGGTAGGCACGAGAAAGGAGCGTTAATGTACAGCTAAGGGAGACATGTATACATTCACCTTGTGGGCAAAGGATGCTTCCTTTGACAGGGCATCTGTTGTGCTGATCCCTGTGCCGCAGCAAGAAGCCTCATCCCGGCAGCCGAGAGCTGGGAGCAGTTTCTGGGCTGGGCTTGCCCTCCTCTTTGGTGGAGCCGGCAGGTCAGGCTGGCCAACCTCTCCACCCTGCCCACGGGATCTGAGAGCCAGACAGAAGGGTGGGCAACCTGGCAAAGAGGGGGAGAAGGATGGGGTTAGGGCACAGAGGCATGGGGGGGACCGATGCCCCCCTGGCTGTGGGGGTAGGAAAGCACCGTCACACACATTTGGGGCAAGTCTGAACAGCCACTGGAGAAATGCTCATCTTGATACTTCCTTTTGCAGAACTGGAAGGAAGAGGAATAATGGGGCAAGAGGGAAGGGCAGAGAAAGACGCACACCCACACACAAACCAAAATTAATTTCTGGCGTTTACTATGAAATCATAGCAAAGGTCCTGTGTGCTCCCTTGTTACCTCTAGCCAAGAACAAATGCAAGGTATCATTTTCTGTCTGTCATCTTCATACGCTATTTTTCACAAGCGTTTCTTCAAGCAAACAGATCAGAAAATACAAATGCCAAAACCTGAATGTAAGGGTCTACTTGAAAGTCCTTCTGAATTCATGCAACTAAGACATGTTTCTAAATGCCTTTGCTAAATGAAGGCCTATGGCATCATTACACCGAAAGTGAAGCAGGATTTTAAAATGTTAAAAATGGGCCAAAACCATAATATACCCGTTTCTGTCTGGAATAGTATTAGGTTAAAATTCAGAGGTTCAGGTCTGAGGCTGGAGCCAGACTAAGGTTTGGGTCTTTCAGCACAAGGATCCTGTGAACAACTGAGCCAATATTCAGCCCCAACAGTGGAAAGCTTGTAACTTCATTAGGAGGCAGTCTGGTCTTGCAAGAGCTCTGCCATTTTGGACAGCATCCAAAAACCAAGCAAAAAGAGGCCCCTGGATGTTTTTCTTTTTATTATTATTATTTGAATAAATCCATTGTGGGTTCTAAACAAGTTCAAATCTGGGCAGACATGCTAAAACAAAACCACCCTTTATTCAGGGAGTAGGGAAGATACGAAACTCCAGCTTGGTCCCATCTCTACTTTAGTGATATCTATCTTAAAGCACACTCCATCTAAAAATGAATTAAGAATTAGAGCAGCCTCTTACAAAGGCTCCTCCCAGCAATAAACAAAAATACTGCTTGGATTATTTTGCAAGAGCTGAAAAGTTAAAAGCCTTTGTTAACAATTAACAGTTTCCGTGACAAGCACTCATCACTATTTTGCCATCACATCCCATCTAAGATCGGTGATCTGCTGGAGCACAGATCCTTGCATGTGCATCCTTACCGCTGGCTGGAAACCCTTCCTCCCCCCTGCAACACCCTTCATAAAGGAGGAAACCTCCTGGGATGAGGTTTCGGTTTCTGTTGGGTGACATCAGTCTCTCCCTGGAAAAGCAGTGTTCCATGGGCGTTTGAATCTTATTGCAAATACTTGTCAAGTCTTTTTTGTCTTCAAGTTAATTTGACTTCTAGTCACTCTTCTGGACATTTTCAAGTATTTGTATTAATAAGAGAGTGACAATGTGGTTTATTATCTCCTGTCTTTTATCTTACATCACTTTTGGAAGGAAAAAGAACAATTCTGGCTTGGGGCTGCAGAGTATAGGAAAAAATTCTGGAGCAAAGCAGATGTTGCCATTTTATTTCCCATTTCAATCACAAGGTAGGATATGTATATACTTCTGAACCACCTTTCTGAACATTGCTTCATGTATTATTCTAGTAGAAGGTTGCCCAGCCTCCAAGCAGCTTTGATATATTAGCCATTGCTCAGTCGTAGGGAGGTGAAGGACCACTGAAACCTCAAGCAATAATTGATATCAGCTCCCTTTTGTTTCTGTAATTGGCTTTTATAGGGAACAGTTATATCCACTGGGCAGAGAACCAAAGCTACCTAATGAAGAGCAGGGCAGTGAAAACTTACAGCCGTGCTTTTCCCCCTCCAAAACCTGCACGCATGATAAAGAGTAGAGGGAAAATTTTCTCTGTGCTTGAATGTACTCTTAGAGGTCAGTCTTCTGAAGAGGTGATACCCTGCAGGGCTGGTGTAACAGGAATCCAGAGGGAAAGCAAGTCTGGGCACTCCTCTTCTCCCTTCAGTTCCCTCTGCCTTAGAGATTAACGCTACCACTAACCTAGCTGCATTTCCTGAAATCCCAGCAAGGCCCGTGGTGACTACATCCATCCCCTGTTCGTGATCTCTCACTCCTGCTCGGCCAGACAAGCAAAACTGTGTGACTTAACTTCAGATAAAAGAACAGAGTTCCTAATTTCTACAAGCTTTCAATGTACTAACTGCCTCCTCCTGCCTGAAAATTCTATCTCTGAAGAAGTGCAGAACTCCTATGCCCTTCCTATAGCTGTCATTTCCACATTTACATATTTGTTACCGCCTCAGTAGCTCTTTCTTCATTGCACAGACGGAAATGAGGTGGCCCAGTGGGTAGGATGCTAATCAGCCGTTCTATTCAGATGTTGACTCTGTGAACTCTGCAGATCACTGCAACTCAAAGGCATGACTGCATATCAGACAGACATCCCTGATCCAGCTTGTTCAGAGGTGACTATGTCAGTGTGGCTCTCTATGCATGGGTTAGCAATATTTAGCCAAAAAGCTTTGCAGCTTCCAGTGAGTCTCTCCCCTAATCTCAACTCCCCTGTCGCCACATCCAAGGAAGGCAATTTAAAGCCAATGCAGATATGCCAACGCCTGATGACCTCTTGACTGCGGTGCAAAGCATCACCAGTGTCCAGCTGCTCTGATAGACACAGAACTTTGAAATTCATGAGATCTTATAATATGATTGAATAGTCTCCTAAGTGTTTTTGACAAAACAGAAGATCCAGATAGTGAAGAAAGAAGAAATTTCTTTATTCTGAGGTATTTCAAATCTAGAAGAAACTTCTGCTTTGTTTCAAGGTCAAGACCATCCTATTTTAACAGCCAAAGAAATTCTCCAATCCTGTATGTTACGAAGAGGGGATATTTCACTCAGCCGTGGCTTATCTTGCTCTGCCTTCCTCATAACCATCATCACCACCACTACAGCTGCCTATTGGTTCAACAGGAAATGTAGGAGACCAGTGTAAGAACCGGAGCGATCAGACATGCATGGAGGGGGCAGTGGGGAAGGAAGGAAAAGAAAGAGAAGAAGGACAAACACACAGGTAACGGGAATCTGGAAAGCAAGAAGTGGACATGGAAGACGGAGCCACAGTTGTGAGTGAAACTAGAAACCCAGCTAGACAGCAATCATATGACCGAGGGCCACCAAACCTTAGACCATTCTCTGAACCAGTGGTCAAAACTCACTGTCTGATTTAATTAACTTTTCTATCATTAGTATGCATCAGCCAGGGAGAAGGAACACACACTCCACTGCGTAATAGATTCCTGTTGTACCGTTTGCTACGTGGAATGCTCAAACACAAAGCTGTTGGCTCCCTAAGAGGTAGGACAGAAAAGTCCCATCGTACCCACATAGTTTTGAAAAGTGGGAAAGACAAGTCTTATTTTTTATTTACTTTTTACTTTTTATTTATTTGCTTTTGCTTCTTTCCCAGGCACTTTCTCCCTTCTAGGTCAGCCAGTTTAAATTGGAGCCTGTAGCAAGAGATCCATTTCTCACCAAACAAACTCCTCTACAGGAAAGCTCATGTCTTTAAATATATTTTTGAGCAAATTTTCCCTCTCCTCCCCCCATTCTGAATTTGGTTGTTTTATTTGTCAGCTGACAATATGAATAAAATAGTGCCTCTCCCCTACACGGGAAAGTCAGTAAAAGAGCTTCTCAGGAGTGAGACTGGAGCAGCTTGGGAATTCATCTACCTTGGCAGGAAAGTTCCAATTCCTCCACTTTTCTAGACTTAATAAATTCCTGCTCTCTTCAGCAATAATAAAACAAAATCAGTCTCCAGGGGAAGAATTCACTCCAACACACTGTGCTATTTCAGTCATTCTGAGATTTCATTGGTGAGAGATATAAAAAATAGGATGATAAAGTCTTCCAAAAAGATAAAAATAAACCCATCCTAAAAACGGGCTTCATCCTTCTCCCCAGTCCTTGTATGGAGTTTCTTTAACGGATTCTTAGTGTGTGGATGGAAAGAAGTGTTCGTTAAGAGCACTCAGCACCTTCTGTCTTCAAGGCTCTCAAAGGCTTTCCAAGTACAAAAGGTAGAGATTATATGTGAGTATTGTATATTAGGGTTAGAGAAGGTATACATCCAATTTACACATCCCATGTGTCGCTCATGGTGTTTTTTAAACTGATTGTGTTTCCAATGTCCCATTAATCTTGCATGCATTCCTGTAGGAAAACCAAGATCAGGTCTCTGCTGTTCCCATATTCCAGCACCCAGGTGAGTTTGGGCAGGAAACATAAGGATGCTGCTACACTGTGCATAGACCAAGAATGATTTCATATCTAAAAGCCCACTTTGTTCTCATCTGTGCTAGTGAAAAATCTCCATTAGCTGGAAAAAATCAGTAGGTCTTTCACCACAGAAACCCTGGGCACTTTGTGAAGGCCTCCACACACATAATGTTATTGAAGCACTTTAAAGAATAGGCAATTATTGTTGCTGAGCAAGTAACTGATTCTTTTCATTCAGTAACAACTTACCATTTTGAGTTAACCTGAAATACAAATACAGATTTTTATATTTTTTTTTTAATTCAAGGCAAGAAAGAAAATGGAAGACAAAAAGTTCATTTCAGAGCAAATTAAATGTCAATCTAATGTGGAATACTACATTTTAGAGGCAGGTGTTTTACAAAGGAAATTTTAAAATCCGATTGAAAGAGATGTAGTGAGATTTTTTTGGAAAATAAGTTTTAGTTAAATATATTTGTCAGTCTTTATGTTCAAATGGACAAAACATGCAGGAAACTACTTTTTCTCAGCATCAGAAAGAACCATTTTTTCATGCAGCTGAGGGCACAGGCAGTGCACCTTCTGTTCAGATGCAGGATCTTGTGCAACCACCCACACACCAGGCATGGAGGAGCTGAGCCACCAGCAGGGCATTACAAATTCACCTTTGCAGCTTCACTAAATTTGAACCTAAATTTCAAAACTGGAAGAATGTGTGTATGAGTAAGAAGTTTACAAACCAGACAACTTCCCCACTAATAAATTCAAATATATATGAGTTAGTTTGAAACAAAATTTGAATACAGCAGTCAACGTTTATAAGAACCGAAGGATACTCAAGAGCACTACTTAATCTCAGTTTGGCTGTTCAGCTTCCTAAATCTTGCGTATTTGTGTAAGAACTGGTATTTTTAAAAATAATTGAGTATAAGTTAAGGAGGAGTACAGCTGCCTTATTAGGTGAAGTCAGTATTATGAGCATGTTAGTAATGAAAGATTGAAGCTAGTGCTCTTAACAATTGTTTCAAGTCCAGACAAAATCCTAAAATAATGAAGGAAACAAAGATCTCCATCATAAACACATTTATTATTTCCACATGGTGTTTGTGTGTGTGTGTGTTTGTACAGTGCATGCAACTGAGCTTGGCTGCACAGATTAGAAATGTTTAGCATTCCATACACACAATGATTGCTCACACAAGAGGCCTCAAGGTTTGTTTTCTGACACACTGGAGAAAGCAGGAACCTTGAGAAAATCAGCGTGATCTCTCTCCTTGGAGCTGGTGACTGGAGCAGTATGTTTCCTGCAAATATTCGTAAGGCTGAGCAAAAGCCCACCAAAGGCAGGGAGGTCAGGCCTCTGCAAAAGTATATGAGCGTCACTGCTTTCAGCATTTCCAGCATGGCTCTTACAAACATTGGCAGAAGTTGAAAGTTTAAGCTGAACAGAAAACAGGGCAACGAAAGTCTAAAAGCTGACGTTATTAATCTGTGTGGTCTAAGAGGGCTACTTGAGACCAGAAGTTGACTTCTAATGCCTAAGGAAAGCACTTAGGCCAAGATTTTATCTACTCCTAAACAATAATATCTCACTAGTTTTACTTCAACTTCAGCTGCCTAAATCCTTTTTAACAATTTAGACACACTACAAGGAAAAAGTATGGATTACCCCAACCCAAAAACATGGAATAATTATGGGTGAGCAGTGTTGCTTTTGCTGATGAAAGACTTAATTTTCGTCTATAATAAGACGTCTGAATGGTGGTTAAGTGTTGTAAACTATAACTCTCTCTACTGTTACACCCACGTGGATTGTAGCCCCTTCTATTCTTGTATCTGCGTTAGCTGCATGGACCTACACTTGTTACTCCTCAGCTGCTTCAGTAGGCACAGGCAGAAGAGCAGTAATAATCTACTTGGCTAAATGTTCCAAGATCAAGTGACACAATGAGAAGGGCTGTATAAGAGCAATAAATGTTTTTAAAGTAGATACTTAACCTCAGTCATACAGAATCAGCAAAGAGCAGTGTGATTGCATCCCTTTAGACCCTTAAGACAGAATGCACCATCGCGATGCTCTTATTTTAATCCCTTCTAGGGACCAATAAAATATTTTTTTGGCTATTAAATTTAGCCTAACTACTTCTGAACTCCACACAGTCCTAGATATTGTCTGACACGTTACTTTCTATGTGTGCAGAGCTGTGAATGCAAAGCAATCAACCTCCGTTTTCGAGTGTGTAAACAAGCAAAGTAGCTTTGGAAGACTTTCTTGTAACTCTGCTCTTCACTTGCCTCTGGATCCTTTCTCCTTTATTACCTGAACATCCCTCTAGGGCAGAACTTTGCAACTGCCAGTTATTCTTGAGGAAGGAAGGTTTTAATGAATCAGGAAATGAACCATTTAACTCCAAGGCCTAACACATCATTTCTTTTATACAGTTAGCCTTGTATTTTAATGATTTGGTTGTTTTTTCAATAACTAATCTTATTGTTTCTTTTTCTTTTTGCCATTTTTTCTCCTACCAGCCACAGTGCTCACTTTTAAATACTTACTTAAATTTAAACTAAGCAGTAAGGTCTTTTAGAATGTTTCTGGTTTTAAAACATTGTTTTAACCATTTTGTCACTGCTCTTAACTCTGCACCTGCTGCCTTACACACACACGGGAACCAGTAGAAACAGACACCTTTTTGAGTATAATCATTAATTCAGACACTGACTTGTGACCAGGAAATTAAAAAAACCCTAAATTTATTTTTGCAGCAGTAAGATGCACAGTTTGAAATCAAAACCAAAAGCATCACTCCAGGGCTACTGACCATATTCACATGAATCAGAACAGTCAGGGAGAAATAATATATGACTTCAGTTAGACTCTCCGTCACCACCTTCCTATGTGACACTGGAAAACTCTGTAAACACTCCATTTTTCCCAAAAGAATTCAGGTGGAAAATTCACAGGAAATAACACCTTTGATGACTATTAAGGTGCAACCTGTGTCTCAGCAATCCCTTGACCTGCCAACTGGAAGATGCCACAAGGATCTATAATAGATGGTTCACTCTGTGCTTGTTTGACACCATTAAAGACTCCAGGTAAGATCGACACACTACAGCAGCTCTTCCACCAAGAGAATAACAGATCTGTTACTACTTCTGAAGGTTCTCTAACTTACAGTGATGGAGATCATACAGAGCTCAAAAAACTCAACTGAAGTCAGTGAAGAGAAACCGGATAAATTCTTTTTTTCTAAAAAGAGAGTAGCTCTTCATATAGATGCCAGTCATACTGTCAAAATAGTTCCTCTGCCAAAACAACTTCTGCTATTCAGGTCCATGGTCTAAGTTCTGCCACCCATGGAACTCCTTTTGCCCCTACCAGCTCTAACTTAATTGACTCTGCTTGTAAGAGTGACCAAAAGGATGAAACAAAACCTGTTCTTTAAAGCCTTCAAAGGTTATGAGGGAAGGAGTAATATTACTTTGTATATTTTACTTTTTTACAAATAGGACTTACTATAAATCCATTCCGTACTTCCATAAATTAGAACAATTTCAAAGTTTTTTCTGATTTATCAGAGAAAACTTTATCTGATTATTTTATCTGATTTATTTATTGAACTGTCATATTGAATTGTCATTTCTTTTGAAGGTATGGTTGGAAATTCAATGTTTTCATAATGCCTGCTTCTGGGGAAGAGGGATTTTTTCATTAAAAGGTGTTTCCTTAAGACAGGCCCATGCAGTAATATGACTTAAAGCCAACTTTGTGCACCATCTTTCCAAGTCAGAGGATACCTATGCCTTTATCCTGCCCTAGGGTTTGATACAAGATGGGATTCATTTTCAATACAGCCTATAGAATCAGGAACTTAACTTTCAGCAAGTTGGAAATAGTGTTGAATATCACATACTGCCCCTTAAAACCCCAGCCAAAATATTTTCCCAAAGTTTTTCCAACATAACATAAAGGAAGTTCCACTTCTGAGCTGTGTATTGGTCTCTGGAGGTGAAGAAACCCAATTCTCCTTTGATGTTAATAAAACTGAGCAAAACTGTGGCAGCAGAAGGGCCCTGCTCTGCACAGTCAGCACTGATACTGGTGGTGGCCTGACCCAGAAGGTACAGCTCTGCCAACTGGAGTATTACCTGTCCCTTCAAAACAGTATTTGATCTGTACTTATGTCATTCAGAACCGACAGCCACATCCCTGTTGCTTAAAACTGAATAGTCACAGCTTAAGGCAGCCAAGTCAGCCCAGTACAAAGTTCTCAATTTATCCCTTTATCTCAAGAAGTATCTTAATCCAAAACCTGCCACTGAAATGAAGAGATGTGCCTACACTGGAAGAGGCAAGCTATTCCCAATGTTTATTCAAGTGTTTAATCTAGCTCTTACTGAAACCTCAAGGAGCTTTCCCATGGATTTGAAGAGGGTGAAGCCAAGCATTTCAGTGGTGGCACAAGATCGGGTGTAATTTAGAAACGTTCATGGTTCTGGCTGTATGTCTCTTCTGGTTGCTTTGGAAACTGTTTCCATGCTCCACAGAGCAAAATCTAGCCTAAAGTTTTTCCCCACCTAAAAGAAAAAGCTTTTACACTAGGATCTGGTAGGAAGCATCCCTGCCTCTGCAGCTGCCCACACAATAGATTACTAACTATCAGAATTGCATGCCAGGGATGAGGTTCATGAAAATCAGGGACTTGCTTCAAAATGTTTTTTAAAAATACAATTGTAAAGCAAATGTACTGACCAAAGACATATTAGTAAGAAAGGCTGCTAGATACTAATATTGCAAGTGCACTGCCAGCTTGTAAAAAAATAAAACCATATTTACTTCCTTGGAACAAAGCCCCCTTGATACAATCAAGCACATTGTAAACAAAGAAGGAAATTTCATCTTGTGTTGGCCAGGCTTTTGAGGAAAAAAACCCCAACCCTAATACTCAAAGAAGAGAAGTCGTACAGTTGTATGAGTACAAATATAGTTCTATGTAAAAGAGTTGTCCTTAGAAGCAAAAATTAAGTAATAATCTTCCACCTTTGTTAGTTAACTAGAGTAGATCACAATAGCATTACAAATGTTTACAATAATTTGTGCACTGTGGGGGTGGATAAGTGCACGCAGAAGTTACAAGCACTGAGCAAAGGGGTTGTGAAGATCCATGAGTGTGGTCCTGGCTGGTTTGGTGGGCACATAGAGGGGAATGTGTACATGCATTGCTGGAGAAAGAAGCAAGGTTAGGAGAATTGCTACAATATGTTGTAAGACACAAATATGTTGAAGTTGTACGAGACTGACTTGAATGTTTTGGGTGATAGGTGTGTTGTAAACACATATGGCCTATGGGAGTAGGTGCTACTGAAAGGACAAGGACTAGTGAGGCTATAAAATATGTGTACTGAGGTGATGAGGTTAATGTTAGATGATCAGATTTCATTACCAACAGCTGTAGTGCTGGGAAATTGGTGTCTATAAAGGGGTGATTTTAAAAGACAGCAAGTTATGTTTCCCATTTGATGCAGTTTCACACGGGAGGTAGATTATTATCTCTTGTGCCAACAGTGTGAAGTTCAGAAGTGAAGATGCGTGCCTATCCCAGTTGTACAGCGGATGTACATTCTACTTACATTTTGATTCTTTGATTCTTATGATTTGATTTCTTTAGTGTGAAATACAGTATAGTGCTTGGGGACAGGCAAAAGACAAAACACAGCCTGTGTTTCAAAAAGAGAGGTATATTTTGGCTACCACCTGACACAAGTACTTGCAACAAATACCAGCTGGCTGCTCAGACACATGTGTCAGCATCGCAGCAGGGCTGGTTCACCAGCTTTGCATCACTGGGTAAGACTGCATTTGCTCAACTGATGACTGAATTAGTGCCTGAGTGACATTGTGGCACCAGTCACAAATCCCACAGTCCATGGCCAGAAGCATCAGGCACAGGGGAATGAATGTGCCTGCTTAATTCCAGGACAAAAGAAATAAGAACTAATTCTGACTTTTTCTTTCCCATACTTCTGACTCTCAAAGAGCCATCCAAATTCTGCTGATAATAGTTTATTTCTTACTAACCAGACACTCTGCTTTCTGGGCATCTCTGTGCTACATACAGTGCTAGGTAAAAATAAAAAATACAAAACTTACTCCTGGCCCCAGGATGCTCCTCCTGTGGCAATCTGGAAATGATTACTTGACACTTCAAAACTCATCACCATCATGTGGGGCATTTCTTGCTCTGAAAGGTGACTCTTTCTCGATAACATATGAAGAATTGAAGAGTCAAAGCACTAGGCAAAGATTTAAGACTTTCTGTAGCTTTATTATCAGAATGAGTAAACAGCAGTATCATGTGTTTTCACACAAGTAAACCTAACACAGGTTTAGTATTTGGTCAACCTGAGACAGGGTTGACAAATGCCACCAGTGACTTGCAGAGCTCACGAGCAACCTGATTCATCTCTAATGGTAGAGAAGTAGAACAGGGGAGAAGCTACGTTCTCTTTTTCCTTACTTGCATTGAAATATTAGATGAAAAAAAGATGACCATATCATTTTTAAAACAAGAAATGGCTGCAGCACTGACGTAACTGTCTGGGCCAGAATTGAGCCACAGAGAGACCTACAGGAACTCTTTGCCATCGTTATCACACCCATGAAGCACAACCTCTGCTCTTGCCAAAACCCTTATTAAAATCTCTGCAAGATTCCCAAAATACCAGCAAATTCATACCTATTTCAAACAAACACAGAGACAAGATTACAGCAGTAAAACTGTAGAGTTTGTGAGTGGGGGTCAGCATTAATTTGTTCTCATACAAAAGCAGATTCTCACATGAAATTATGAAGCACAAATGTTGAGAAAGAAGGCACAGACACAGAACAACTGAAGTCATAAAGTAGGCTCTTGTGAATGGTCTGGATTGCAGTGGGGGCTACATAGCCTGAAATAAGCCATGGGTACTTTTTATGATTATAACAGTAAAATAACTGAGACCTCAGTCAGTTTAAAACTTCCGTCCTTCAAGCTTTACGTTCATAAAATTTTAAGGACTGCAACGCTAAACTGGTACACATCGTGGCTGCTTTACAAGCGTAACATCTAAAGGGTTAGAGCAGAGCCAGGGTCCACTAACTTCCACTGCCCTGCGGAGCTGCTAAGCTCTGGAGGGTTTCTGGGCTCCTCGGCTGGACCACACAGCTCTTGCTGCCCGCTCTGGCTGCCCGGCTCCGCAGGGCTCCTCTGTCTCCCTGACAGAAGGAGAGGACTGCTCCTTCTGAAAACCAAGGAAATTTGCACCCAAATAGCACTTCCAATAAGGAAATTTGCACCCAAATAGCTGTATTGATGCCTGGATTCCCAGGTTACTGTTTCAATAAAATTATAGCAGAGCTCATTTCCCTCATGTAAACCAGGTCTCACTCTTTCCACGGCAGCTTCAGCTCTTGAAAGTTGGTCTGATGTAGTGAAAAGCGCTAATATCTTTGTGGTTTAGGGTGGAAAAAAGTCAGAGTGACTGTACGCTGATGCATTTCTATTTCTACGTGAATGCTGAAGTTCCCATTGAATTTCCTGAACGAAAAGGGTGCCAAAGACTCAGGAAACTCTACTTTCTCATGTAAGAAAACTGCTGTAATTTGAAAAGTGCAGATGAGATTATTTTGGAGAAGAAAAAATCCAGATTTCTTTTTTCTCCTATATTGCAATTGGCTTCAGAGGAAAATCTTACTGCTTTGAAAATCCTGGAAGGGTGAAAGATGAGTTTGGATTGCAGGGTTTGTGGACTTAACTCTGGGCACATTATCCATGCTTCCATCCTAGATTTTCTGAGGCGGCTGTGCAAGATGAATGTGCGATGCTGATTGCCAGCCTCCTGTCTTAACTTTATTATGCAGAGTGCTCACAAAGTGCTAACTAGACCCTATTATTCAGTCCATTCAGCTCACACCTGGTTCTTAGTGAGATGTTACACTGCTTTAACACAATGAACTATGGCTTTATTGCTCTCTGCTATTTCCTCCTCCCTCCAGCTTGGAAAACCACACTTCAATCAATGGCTAATGTCAGCGTGGGAGTAATAACCTTCATTTATAGCAGCAAGTAGGGACATCTGGACAGGCAAGGGAAAGAGGCAGGGAGTAAAGCCATCAGGATGTACAGATTACACTGTTATCATAAGACTGCTTGGTTTCAGGAAAGCTTTTTAGTGTGGAAACATCCAAAATGCTTGTTCCTTCAGCTGAGGGTTTTTCCTTTGAAGGACACAGAAAGGTCAAGAGAACTGGGACTGACAGCATAACAGGGGTAGGTAGTACGATTATAAGTTGCAGGGAAAAACATACAAAGCATATTGTAGCTGTTCAAGCCAATCCTTAAGAAAGATGAACTGATGGTACTGGAAGATCCAGAGACAAGTACAAGGAGTCTAACCTTCGGGTCAGGCGGCACCTCGGTAATCCAGGTACCGTGTCCAGTTCTGCCATCAGGATGAACCAGTGAAGCTTTTGGTGCTCCCCTTCCCCTCCCACCGACACACTGATAACCGCAATATTTTCTTCTTTTCTGTTATTTAACTGTCTTGTTAGTCTGCCAGGTTTTAGGGGACAATGACCATTTGTATGTTACCTATTACTACTTGGAGCCTTTAGGGCCAGCTGCAATGGAATTAATAATTGGTAGAGGAAGGGTACTGAAGGGTAGACCTTCCTTGTACTGAAGCCCCATGTAGGACCCGGCACATTGCCATTGACACGTTGTTTGTTAGCCTATGGGATGAGGATATGGACTGTACCTGGTCAAAAGTTGCCTTTCTTTTATGCTTCTTCAGAAAATTAAATCCCTGAAGAATTTATGACACAGATTGATGGGAACACACATTTAAACCCTCCTTGAACTGGGAAGTTGGTTTTATGTCAGGAACAACTGTGAGTTTTACTCGGGGCTCTGTTCAGCTTTCTGTGGTGAAGACTCAATGCCAGAAGTCTTTTCACATGGAAGGTGGTATAATTCCAGCCACTGGACACAACTGTCATTTTTCTTTGCGAAATTACTTCTGAAGGGAAATTCCATTTTCATGGAGAAACTTAAACATTTCCACAGCAAAGATGACACTTCCTGGTGAAAATAATACTTTTTTTCCCTTACCATGCCTGCTGTTCATTTAGAAACAGAAAAACAATTTAATTCTTTCACAAGAATTAAAAAAAAACAAATAAAGAGTTCAGCAACTCTTGTTTTCAGTTGTTTTCAGTTAACTGAAATGAAAATGAAAAATATTTTGCAGAATTCTAGATTACTAAGCAACTTCTCATGATCAAGAGAAACTCGGCTTTTGGCTGTTATGAACCAGGATTTTTCATCCGCAAAAAAATCAGCATTCCCTTGGTTAAATACCTATCCCTTTAGGCACTTGGATCCCTTCTCTAATATGTCAGAAATCAATTATCTGGTTATCCTCTAATTTATTAAACCTCATGTCTCAGATTCTGAAAATATTTGCATGCTGCTGTAATGCGTTTTGAGCCGGCAGAGCGATTTGTGCTAATACATTTTGCACGACTCAGCCGAGGCATCTTGGCATTCTGAATCAATCTGCCCCGTATTGAATACGGTTTAATTAATGTCCAATGTAGCGTGCCTTGGTGGAGCGGACAGCTGGCGGCTTATCTTGCGTGACCTTGGGTGACAGACACAATCTGGGATAATGCTAATGTGTGTCTTTTGTCAGTTGATACTGGGGGAGCCAAAAAGTCAGGGCTTCAACAACCAAATGATTAGTACATATCCATGGGGATAAAGATGGGAGAGAAGATATGTCCACCATGAAAATTTCTCAGTACCTTGTGATTCACAGACGGGCTAATGCCAGATGCAAGGCAATAACTTTTCATTTTACAAAGTATCTTACACAGCTTTCACCAAAATAATTAATTATTACAAAGGGGGCACGTAGGCTGGGGCAAAAGGGCTGGAAATAGTGAAGGATTTTGAGGAAATGAGCAGCCTGCTCACTAGTTTTAAGGGCCATCACAGCTGGCAGATCTAGGCAGAGCTTTTCTTAAACAGTTGCCAGAAAGGCAGTGAGGTGCCTGGAAGGAGTTAGGGTATTGCACAGAGCGGGGGTTGTGGTGTTGTAGGACACCCCCTGCCAAAGAAGAGAGTAAGGAAAGAACTGATACTTCTGGTCAAAACTCACTGGGACATGGAGCTAAAGTCATGGGGAAAAGGCTAAGATGACAGGAAAGACTTGCAAAGCCAAGAAGTAACAAGAGAAGCAACAGAAGACCTTTGGGATCAGCTCCTGATTACTCACGTTTGTATGTAGGAAATTGTAAAACGTTCATAAAAACAGACTAACTTGTTGTTCAGAAATTCTAATAAAGGAAACCTAGAAGCATTAAAAAATCACTCCAGTTGGACAGACATGGAGAAATTATGGAGGAATCATTTTCCCAAAGGATAGGGAGAATTTGCTAAAAATCATTTTTCCTTGTCAAGATACAGAACCCAAAGTGGAAGCAAAAGCTAGATGACCTGAAATGGAAAACTGAGGTCAATGGATCACCATTCACACTTATTTGCACAGATGAAGATATAATGTTTCAGTATACTTTCCCCATGCTGAGTACAACACACTGAAGATGGAGAAGCCTTTCTGCAGCTTAAGAAATACTAATAGTCCTTTCCAGTAACGACTATTAGAAATGAAGAAATATTCAAGAATATTCTCTTAAATATGTCCACAGCTTATTCTTTTCACTTCTAAACATCTTGAAAAGCTATTTCTGATGTTCCTCTGGCAATTGGAAGGGATGCTAATGGGAAAATAGCGCAATATCTCATTTAACATAATTGCCAGCAATTGCCAATGCCTTAACTTCTCTGGATCACAGAAGTTTTCTCCAACCTTCTAACTGGGCTTGTGCTGAACGCACACTGTGGCTGGTGTAGAGCAGCAACCACAAGAGGACTTTGCTGAAGGCCCTGATCCGGGTTTCTATCTGCTGCCAATATACAAACAAATAATAATAAAACAACTAAGCCTTTAGTCAAAAAAATAAATCTGGGTTTGGTTTGCCAAATGTTGTCTCTGTGCAAATTATTTTCAGGTTTCTATGTTCCTTCTATTCCCTTCATATAGTTATATTCCGGAATAATACTTCATTGCTGCCAATTGCTGCAAGCTTTATAACATGGAAAAGTGTAGCATGATCATTTTTTTAATGGATATAAGTTAATAAAAGCTGGTCAGGAAACCTTAGAAGCATTTCCAGTAGAAGATGAAATTCAGTCTATTTTGAAAAATTTCATGTTAATAAAATTCTGTTCCACAGTATGAATTGCAGGGGATTCTGATAATGTCAAAATATCTTATTTTTCATATTATGGTGTGGAATATCTTTGGTTAATTTGGAAAGAAAAATATTAAACCTTATTTAACATACATAGGAATACATATGTATGCATGAAAAGACACAGCAACATGAAAGAACACAGTGTAGGTAGCTGAGTTCCCTAAGTGTGCCTCTAACCTTCAAAAACAGGCAGAAAAACACAATTTTCTTCATTTTTTAAAATCATGCTGTTATGCCATTAATATATTGACCCATTATCACAAAAGAGAGTTTGAAATCTACAACCAAAGCCAACCTCAAATCACTGTGTACACCCAAAATAAGTAGAAAAACCTTCCAAAATCTTCCAAAACCCCTGCCCATAAGTTGTCAAACCTGTAAATGTTGAGCACAGTACTTTGAAAACAGCAAGCCCACCTCAGAGATAGTACTGATCTTCCCTTACTCCTGAACTTCAATATAAAATGTAAACTTGCTTGAAATGAGCCTTTATCATGTCCTCACCTCTCCATTTCAGATTAGGGTGAAGAAAAGTTTTGAAAAATTACCTATTTTTTTGGTTTTCCTTCAATCAGATACAATTTACAAACTTGATTTTCCATGTTTTCACTAGAGCTTCCCTGTCTGACCTAACTCTGCAGTCTGAAGTTGCACTCTGGACAAGACTGGCTCAGGATCCATAATAATATTATAGCTCAACTGTGCCTGAAAATTGCAGCACACAGTTGTTTTCCATTTCCCCTGCTTGTCAGTTGCGCAAGAAACACTTGCATTAAGTGGGATATTTAGCTCCATTCCCATCTGGCTACAGGTGTCTGCACCACCTCTCCAGACTCCATCGTCTCCTATCTTATCACTGCATCCTTTTGATCAAGAAGCATCTTCAGCAGGTCTATCTTTGCTTCACAGCCAGTGTAACCTGACAAATCTCTCTCCTCCTGCTCTCGCACGGGAGCTGGGAGATGCACTCAGGCAGGCGACTGAGGAAATCTGGATGACAGGCTCCGAAATTCTTTGTTGTTGAGCTTTTTTTTCTGCTTCTCCCAAACAACTGGTGTAAAGTAACAGCTGGGAAGGTAAATACAGGTACCTCCTAATCTCCTCCTTCAAGGATATGTTAGGAAAAGTGTGATTTCCAACCCAGCAACAGATGTAGCATAAGAAAACCTACTGTTTCAGGAAGAAAATCTGTCAGCCCCGTTAGGTGTCACCATTCAGTAAGGTACTTAAGTCACTCCTCATCTATAATAACAGAAATAGCTCCAATGACTTCAATGGGAGAACTCAAGTGCTCTGAGCAAGGCACACATACCTTTCCCAACTGGGGCTGCATCCGGCACCCTTATCTGAATGCTGATGTGAAGCTGCTCCGCAGGGCAGCTGTAACCCACAGGATGAGCAAAACGCCTTCATTTTCGGTGCTGAAAAGAACCGATTTGCCCTCCTTTTCAAGCTACTCAGGAAAACGATAAACAAGCAAAGGTCAGATTTCAGACTGCCAAACTATTATCAGGCCACCATCCACAGTAACTCTTCAGGAAAATGCATAATTGCAGAACTAATGAGTCATCCCTATACTGCACAATTACCACAACTGCCCATGTAATCACAGTAATTGCACGTAACAAAGCATGGATGGGAGTACCCACAGCATAGCAAGGCCTAGGAATCAAGGCCAATCAGTTACAGCTGAACACACACATAAATACACACACAGTTTTAAAATAGATGACTCGAATTAATGCATGTGCAAACCTACTAACCACACTCTTAGGTACCCTGTATGTAGCCAACATTGATTTTGGCAGTTCAAAACAGCTGGAGGAGAAAGCAGGGAGGGCAATATAAAAGAAGCAGAAGTGAAACATGGAAGGTGGGAATGCAATGGAGAGGAGTGAAGAAAGGTATGGGAAAGAAGCAGTGAATGAAAGCTAAGGAATACGTATGTATGTATGTATGTATGTATGCATGTATGAAAAGACGCAGCAACATCAAAGAACGCTGTGCAGATATCAGGCTGCATTCCCTCAGTTTGCTTATTTCTCCTCCCAAAAGAAGGGGGAAAAAGAATGAGAGGGAAAACAAAGAATAGACAATTGCAAACAAAAGAGCATGAAAATAGTGAGTCAGAAGAGGGAGAAAAACAGATAAAGCAGGACTAGAGTAGAGAGCACTGTAAGCTTTGATGGCATTTCATTTCATATATTTAAGCTTCTTTATTGCTGTATGACTTTGGCAGACATACCAGATCTCTGCAAGTGTGAGAAAAAGACACATGGCAGCTATTTGGAACTCCTGGGGATTTCACTGTTGCTGGCTACTTAGTGAGTTTTGTAATTAAAGGCAATTTAGAAAAGGTAGAAAGAGAACCTACTGTTCACCAAAAGCCACAGCCCCTCCCAGACTTAAACCACCAACTCCACAGGACAACTGATCTTTAATTATTACTGGAGTCATAGATTCAAAGACCGGGGGGGATACTCTCAAGTTCATCTTCACAACTGAAGCCAAGGAGTTCACCTGGATCCCTGCATGGACTCCTATACATTGCAGGCGAGCTAAAGCAGGTGTTCTAAAAGATATCAAAATTCCAATGTAGAGAATTCACGTGATGGCAACTTGGCAGCAAGCTGAAATGTGACTGGTCATGAGGGGCATGCACAAAATCATCAGCCTCTTCCCTTGGACTCCCTGGACAGCAAAACCCACCAACCCCCGGGGGCTGGGAGTTTGACCCCTCAGCAGGGAACCCCTCCGACCCCTGGGCAGGGAGTCCCTCTGACCCCGAGGTGCTCAGTGTGCGGGTGAGAAGGATACTCACACACCGAAGCTGTGGGGTTTTAAGTCTGGGAGGAGTTTTCGGGGAGAGCTGAAAAGCCTTCTCCAGCTGCAATCCTGACTAGTCAAGCCGACCTTCCTTTAACCTCAGCCACAACATCGCTTCTTTTTCTTCACGGGAAAGAAATCAACCCAAGCTCCCTGGACTCAGTAGATTTGCATTTAAACCCGACCGCTGTTCAAATAATTTTTAGACTGTTTAACAGTATGTGCCGTTGGGCTACTAACATGGCCCGCACTGGGAGAAAAAGTGAATAAAGGATTTAATTACAGTTGAGATGTCCCTGGTATAGCTTACTGCTGTCCTGTAAATCCTCCTTCTTCACTTATCTCCAGCACAAAGAGGCATCTTTTCCACGGTGAGAAGGGGGAGGCAGGGCAGCGCGGCGCGCAGCAGTGCAAGGATCCCTTTGTTGGCCGGGCTTTGTGTGGGAACGCACCCTTGATGAATGACAGCCAGGCCTGAAAATTAGCTTTAGCTTTTGTGAGCTCAGTTTTCCTTCTAAATTACTGCATTGCTGTAACTTCAGAAGCCAGGTATTTCCCCTGACAGTGAACGTTGCAATCTTTTGGGCCGGGACACGGAGATCTGAACGCCAGGCATGATTCACAGGTAACTTGCTGTTATTTTACAGAGCTCTGAAAGGAGACCACGAGCATCAGGGAATCTTAACTTTGCTCTGAACCACAGTCACACTGAAAATCTCCTACTAACACTATCAACAGTTTTGCTATTAGCACTGCAGTGTCAGGATTTATTATTTTTTAAAAAAATTTATTTCCCCACTAGATTCAGCTACTGTAAAGCTCTGGAGGTCTGTGTCACACAGATGATAATGCTTTCATCAAATCTCAGCCAAAGAAAAAAACTCTAGGGTAGAATCATGAAGGCAATAAAGCCTTTTTCCTGACTTCGATATTTACATAAAGCTATATTCACTGTTATGCCCTAACTTCCCAGTGAGGAGTGAAGCACAAGGAGACACTGAGACAGTCATTACCCTGAACAGATCTCAGGCCAAACTGAGAAGGCAAGAGGTTGAAGAAAGGCAGTTTCATCATCATGCTGGTACACAGAGGGAAACTGAGGTACCCAAGTCATGCAAAGGAGCTTCAGTGCAGCTGATAGCTGGACCAGGAATTGTAATTCCTCTTCTTGCCTCTTAAATTCAGGCTGTGGAAGCCACACAGAGTCCCAAAATATATGAGGTAGGTCCAGTCAGTTATTCACACACATACTTCTGGGCTTTTATGCTTTGAAATAAATTTTTAAAAGGAAAAATAACAGTATTGCTACAAAATTCTTGACCGGAAAAGGCATCCCCTTTGCTCCTTGTTTTATTAATGCTTCCAAACACCTGCTTCCCATTGGGATGAATCCTAAGCGAAGTGCCCCAAGATTGGTTGCTGTGACGGAAAAAACTAAGGGACAGGACTAACTTGGGAGGGAAGAGCTTTTCCAACTTCTTGTGAGCAAGCCTGGCTGTGCAAGTTCAAGTAGCCCATTGTTATCCACACATTCACTATTATAATAACTAATCACTATTACCCTAAGATGTACAAATCGCAGTCAAGTCCCGGACCTTGCTGGGCCTGCAGTCAGAGAATGATACAGGAGCAAAATGCCATCCCCAAGGTTGGCCAGTATGTGAGCAGCAGAGACGGGACTCCTGCACCGCGTCCACCGAGGGGATGGGGCAGTGCCATTCCTCATCATCCACATGCCCCACAGACACACAGACAACCCCTGACGAAGGTGTAACCTTAGTGAAAGAAGTAGTGACCAGAGGGAAAGAACAAATGCCAAAGAACCTTCTGCCCAAGGTGGAGTGAGAACATGTTCCTGGTTCAAGCATGTCCTAGTCAGAAACTAGTATACCTGGGGCACCTTGGGGAATTTCTAGCATCTATTTCCATCACTCAAACACAAAGATCCCATTCAGAAGGGATTCACTTTCAGAAGGCCCTGAAGGGTTACAGGGCTTCTTGCTTTGTTTTTAATCATTTCCCCATGCCTTTCAACTCTTGGGCAATGTCTAGCTTTTGATGGAGAAATCAGCTCTGCCCATTTTCAAAATGAAAAGTGTATTTCATAACGAAAAAAAAGGTTTTATTTATCTATCAGTCTTAAAATGGTGCAAGCTAAGCTAAAAGAAAGCAAAGACTTCAGGCAGGAGGAAACATCGTGTTTGCCTCACAGGAATTTTTACCAATTTAATTGTAATGAGAAAACCTTTCTGTGCTTTGTGAAAACCTGAACCTGAGTTCCTGTTTCTCACTACTTTCAGCTCAGATGATTTTCTGAGCCTGTTGTTATTTTTCAGTGTGGGGATCCCCCAAAGATCTGTCTTGCAAATATTTGTTCAATCTGCTCTTGAATTCAAGTAAACTTTTTGCATTTACAGCATCCTTTGGCAAGGAGTTCCCCAGACTTCTACTCCCTCCAAAACGCTCCATTTCCAAGCTGAGGAGCACTAGTTTATTCAGTCCTTCCTTACTTGGAAACTGTTCCAAAACATTCATTATACTCGCTGCCTTTCTCTAATCTTATTTGTTCTGCTATACTCTTGTTGAGCTAAGGCTCCCAGACGTGTATGCTGTATTTGAGATGTAGCTAAACTGAAGGCAAACCAATGTTTTCCGGTCTGTACCCCATCCCTTTCTTTTGATTTGCTTTTCTGAGTGCAGCCAAACATTGAGCTGATGTGCTGATGGAACTAGCTATCATAACCCCAAGGGCTTGCTCCAGAGTGGCAATGGTCGGCTCAGAGCCCACCATTTCACATGTGAAACTAGGACTGCATCTCCCTGTGCGTACCTTCTTACATTTATCTACATAGAATTTCACCTGCTGGTTTACTGCCCAGTCACTTGCTGCTGTAAGAACCTCCTCCAGTTCTACACAGTCCTTCCCCTGCCTTATCAACATGATAATGTTATAACCTCACCAAACGTTGTCATCTCATTGCTCCAGCACAGACCCCTGCAGAACCTCACTGCAGGCTTTCTCTACAGGAACACCCGCTTACACCGGTCTTTTTCAGCTAACTATATATCTATGCCAGCAGCATCCCATTCATGCTTCATTTCTCTCAATTATTTTTTTTTTTTTGTGAGGAACACTATCAGAAGCAATCAGGGAATCCATGCAAAGTATATGAGCTGGACCCACATGCTTTTTAGCCTCTTCAAAAACGCCAAGAGCTCTAACTTTGAATGGAATCATTTCCTCAAATCAAAATACATTCAGATGTTTTTGAAAAGCCAGAGCTGAGTGCGTCTGAACAATTTAGTCAAACGATGCAGTCCTGTTTTATTGTTAATTATCCATGATCAGATATTTACTAATTGCTTTCTGTTTATAGGTACATTACTCAACGCGTAGCTTTACATTTTGTGAGAACACCGTTCCCTACAGCATCTTCTGTGAAGAAACAAAGCTCTCGCTGCAGAAAAGTGAGAACCACTGAAGTGGCTCTCTGGATTTCATTCGCATCAGCTTTCCTTCCTGTGGCATTTAGTAATCTGGCTTATTAGATAACTATCAAAAAGGTTACGAGACCTATAACACTGTTTTCCCTTGATGGTGTATGGCTGATATATTTACAGGTTTGGGCTACATCTAGTAAGGAGGCTGAGCTGCCAGACTTTTATTAGGAATGGAACATAAGATACCTTCAAGTGTGAGAGTCGCTGGAACCTCTGGCAAGAATGAAGAAACTTTACTGGGCCTTTTCCCTCTTCCTGTGAACCACATTTTATGAAGTTCTCAAATAACTGTTGCTTATTTCTTGTACCATGCTAATAAGCAGATACTTACAATTTAATGATACGCTTTATGACTACACCAAATTACTTAAGTGAGACACCGTTTCTGGGTTTGGCTATTTGCCTACGAGGTGCAGTCACCCCACAATAAGGGCAGGCAGCGGTGGTTTTACCTTCCACTCCTGTTTGCAGACAATTCCCAATTTGTTGGAGTTCTCAAGGTAACAGGGTGAACCAGCACAATTCCCTGGTGTCCTGGCCATGACCCTGCCTCTGAAGTTACCGGTCTGAGAAGTCACAGCCAGTTTCTGTTGCAGCAGCTACTTCTGCCAGGCAGTAGAAGCTGGCATAGACCATGGCAGAACTGGCCAGAAACTCCCGCTCTGTGCCTATGTGTCTGTGTATGTTTAAATACATACAGAGATTGTTCCCAATTCCCATGTTCTTCACAGTGGCCCGGAGGATAATTTGAAATTGTCTGCATGTCACTGAAGACAGGAAAATTTGGTCCCTAAACCCATGGCAGACAGGGAAATGTCAGTAACTCTCGCACATCTTAAGGAAAGTTAGAGACAATGCTGAAGACCCAATGATTAAAGCATGAAACAACTTTAAAGAAATGCCAATAAGGGATTTATATATCTCCATTTGTAAGCCACCATCTGCACTTGATTTGCCATTTGCCATATGGCAAATCAAACGGGAAAGACTTCATCTCTTTCCTTGACATGAGCTGAAGTTCAGCCAGATGAGTGGAAAAACAAGAGCGTGGCTGCCAACTGTAACTTGTGTGACTGTGGGGGTGCGAGGAGACACTTAATGCAGGGTGTCTTGAGCTGTACCTTCTGCAGCAGGTCAGCAGCACTCAGATGTCATTCATGCTTACGGATGGGAGCAATCAGATGATAATGTTACCAGTTCTAGCAAGCAAGGCTGCTACTAACGTAGATACAGTTCACAGGGTATATTTTTTTTTTTAATTGAAGTCTGATTCTGAGTGCAACTGAAACTATATACATTTAAAAATTACTTTTGCAAGCATTTGTGAATTCTTGCAGTTCTGCTATTGTCCACTATTACTAGTTACATTTTACAGATGAGAAAATTTAACTTTTCTGTTTCAGAAGGAAATTCCACCAACACTTATTCTTGTCATCAGACCTATATTATAAAATAAGGCCATTCATTTACGGAGAGCATAAATTTGTTTTCAATTAATTGTCCAAAGCTGTACAGCACTCGTGGCTATAGCAAGGATGAGAATTCAGGAACTGCTGAGCAACATCACACTACCTAAGCACTGACCCATCTATTTCCATATCCATACTAATATTAAAGCCATAGGACTAGTCCAAACCCTTTCACATAGGGAAATGAAATACAACACAAACGACACGACAATGTCAGAAAAGCCTATGTCAGGAAGAAATTCAGGCTTGGTCACTCATTTATTCACATTAGTCAAACTGCAATCAGTATATTACAGTGCAAAGCTTTGGAAGACTTTAGTCAAAGCAGGAAGTTTAAAGATTAACATACTGTTAAAGCTTGAAACATGATGCTTATCAAACTTGTTGGCACTTAGAGGTTGAGAAGAGGTGACAGTTTGTAACATCAAATGTGTTGCTCCATATCACCAAAATTATGTAAAGTGCAAAGGTTTATCACATGGAATCCAGACCACAAAAATTCTTGTCCTTAACCCAGTCACGTTAAAGATCTTCTCTTTTTAAATTAACAAAGGGGGTTTATTTTGTGATATGGCACCTTTGCAAATCCCGTGATACCATGTTGAAATGCGTGAAAAAGATTTCAGTGAAGCCAGAGGGCAATTTTTACAAAATCATTATATACATTTGGTAATATAATTTCTCCAGTGCAAATTTTGGCCTGGTCGTTCTCCTCTACATTCATTCCAGTTAACGCACTGTCACGACATGGATTGAAAAATACAATTTAATAAGAAGAATTTAGAAGTACCTGTCATAACAGTTGAAAGCAGAAGCAATGCAAAATAATATACTTCTATCTTTATATAGTTCTCCAAGTTTTGATGTTTTTAAAAGAAAGATAGTAAAAGCAAAGTCAGCTAGCCCTCTCCATCTTAGCAACATTTCACTTCCATTGGCATATTATCTTTTCCTCATTTATTTCCCTCTTAATGCTCTTCTGCGTCTTCATCAGTTTTTTGAAGAAGCCAAACAGCACAAATCTCTGAACAAGTGCACCCTTACTGATGTGACAGCACAGAAACACTGGAAGATTTTTACTTATATACTTCCTGACTAACATCCTCCAGAGTTCAGACTGCTTCATGGCACGTCCTTTCTCAGATGTAATAAATAATAATCCAAAACTTGAGCCAATGAAAAAAAGTAGAGAAAAAATTAATAATGAAATAGTATCGTAAGTGGAATGATGTGAACTGATTTTTTCAAAACAGTTTTTTTCCTTCTAAAACTGAGCTAAAATGTTACTCATTGAGCCAAATCTAACGAAGACTTAAACTGGACCATACATGCACAGAGCAAATAAAGCTGAAATGCTGCAAAAATTGTGATGAACTGAAAGAAATCACTAATATCACAAAACAAGTTTTAAGGGAAGGACACCGTAAAGTTAATTCACAAGCAATTTCTAACCAAAATGAAGGCCTAATTAAGATGTTTGGCCAAGAAGGCACAAATACATTCTCCTCCCTGAAGATAAATCAGTGTGTAATTATTACAAGGCCAGCAGACTGGGAAATTAAGAGGAAACCCCCCTGTGTTACAGGCCCCAACTTGCCTGTTACCTGTATTCCTGCTGATTATCTAGAGCATTGGTCTCTGCCAAAAATCAAGATGAAATTTTAATGTAATGCAATTTCCTTGTTTTCAAGAATGAACATGTGAACGCAGAATGATAATTCAGCCCCATTGCACCTTCATTTGTATAGTTTCTGACTACCAAACAGTTTTAGCAATCCAACTGAAAAGGAAATCCTATGGTCCTGTCAGTCACTGCTCCTGCAAGTGAGATGCAAAGATGGCAAAAGTTCACCATTTTATAGTAAAGCTATAAATAAAGAAAATATTCATTTGAAAAAAATATAAAATAGTATTTTATAGCAGTACTACAAAATCAAGTATTGAACACTATAGCCATCCCACCTGTGTTTCACTTAAACTGAACTGTTACATGCTTCACTGGGAAATGAAGTGTTTTTAAGGCAGGGAATAATAATTAACTAAAATTAATTTGACACAAACCCGTTCTAAGTGTCTTTATATCTGTGGGATTTGGGTTATGCCCCTCCACTCAAGTGCACACACTCTAACAGACAATCAGTAGACATCAGCAGAAAACAGTAGAGATTTTATGCTCCAAATATACAACATGATCAGAGTTTATCCCAGGAAATCCTTTCAGATTTCTCTGAGTTACTGGCTTACAAAATCCTAGGGGGAGGAAGAGAACAAAGGACTGAACCCCATAACCAGAACTGTAAGTCTTGCATCTCACTATGTTATTTTTGGGTGCAGGAGAAATGCATTTCATGTGCCCTGTCATGCTTCCTGGGAAGGAATTCTGAAATACTTTCTGCTCTTCCTTTTGAGTAGCTCATTTTCTGTACCAAATCATTTAGCAAAAGCTCATCTGAGAACGTAAACCTGGTTGCATAGAATTTAATTCCTGGCTTGGGATGTATCCATAATAACTATTGTTGTTGTTGTTTCTCACCAATATGAGTCACCATCTGGCAACAAACTGCAGTCCAGGAAACTTCTATAACTTCCCCTTAATTTAGTTCTTTGGGTTTCTCACCCTCATTTAGCATGATATTACCAGAAACCAATCCAGATGTTACAGGGAGAGTCAGGAGATAAGTAGCTACTAACTGGCTCAGATAATTCTCTGTAAGGGTTGGATTCACAACAGTTACTTTCAGACACAACTGCAAGCAATCAGGAAAAACTTAAGAGTTCCTTTAACTGGAGAATAATTAAATGAATAATTTATCCAGGTCATGATTCAGCCAAGCATTTAACTACACAGTTAACTTTAAGGGTATATTGAAATCAACTGCAACTGAATATTAGCGCATATGTTAAATTAAGTCATGTTTCAGAATTTTGTGGAATCAGTGCCTACCATGTGAAGGAGAAAACACATTTGTGACACACAGATAGCATCTGGACTCTAAGTCTGGGTCCATTTGGTCTCAAGTATGCTTGAGCTGGGATTTAAAGTAGATTGGAATAAACTGCACCAACGTTTAGCTGAAGTGGACTAGAGCTCACTTAAAAAATAATTCTATTAAATATGAATAAAGGAAGTAATTTTCCCCTTAGAAAATAGAAGATATAAAAGTAGAAGAAAAAAAAGAAGAAAAAGGAAAAAAAATCAAGACATGTTTAAAATTAAACACCAGCGTTTTCCCAAGCACCTCCACTCTAGTGAGGGCAAGTCTCCAATCTGAGAAGCAAGTATGTTTGCAAAGGTCTTGAATTCTTTGAATTCTGGCAACTGAAGTTCAGAGGTGATCTCTTCAGTCAAACAGAAGACTCCCATGTGCCCCTCTTTCTTGGAAGACACTTTGCACCTCTATAGGTTATTAAAAATTTCTGTGACTGATTCTGGCCACCTCTTTTTCCTTTTCTCAGTGTCTCCTGCCAGGGTCACACTGGAGCAAGAAAATGATGGCAGCATTTACAAGCTTCTTCAGGCCCCCTGGGCTTAGGGCACTTCCCCTATAATCCAGAGGGCTTTTCTGATGAATGCCAGACCTCTGCAGTCCCCTCTTTCGTAGTGATCCCTCCATACAAACTCCTAAGCTGACCACTGCAGCCCAGGGAGGCACATCTAAAACATAAAACGCATTAGGGTGTTGGGGCACCCAGGTACCATATGGTCACCAAGTGCTGAAAGGGACACAGTGCCCTGTGTTTCTCAGATTACTCAAAGTCAATGCTATCCCCAGAAAAGTCTGAGGCATAAAAAAATGTACTTATTTAGAAAGCCCAGATTTGCAATAATAGGACCAAGTTAGAGAAGAACCACACACCTTATTTAGATCCTTAACAATAATTATCCTCTTTAGCAGTTCTTGCAGCTCAGTTTGGGAGTTTGTCTAATTGCCCCCTCCTAGTCACTGGGGGCTGGCGTTTCCTGGGGCGTTCACAGTGTGATGTGTTTGTTAGACTTAAGGGTAGAGACAAACTGGGAGCTCATCAGGCTGTGATCATTAAAGAGAACTTTAAACCTGCTCAGAGCCACTGGCTTTAGCTTAACTACAACCACCTCTTTTTTCCTGCTTCCCTTGCTCTCTTTTTCTGTGCACGGGCACAGGGGTATCACATGATAACATGGGGCACTGAGCTTTCCCCTCCCTTCTCTCTCCTTAGAGTGTTTTAATTAACATTTCTATTATATGTACTCATTACCACATTCCTGGCTTCAGCTTTAAACTGGTCATTCTTGTTACAAGCCCTCTAGGACATAGTGGTAAAACTTTACACATCTTATATTATAGCAATTATTAATCACAGGTACATTTCAGTGATTGAACTACAGCAATTGCTACCAGTCTAAACATAATACTTAAACAGAAACAAATGACAATACTGGGAATGGCGGTACCTGCACGGGGCAACATTCCCTTGACCCTATTAGTTTTATAGGATCCTTTGGGGGCTTTATCACAACTACAACTACTCCATAGCCCCACTGTGTCTGGGCAAGTAAAGTGCTTCTGTGGCAGAGCAGGTGTGTTGGATGCACTTATTAAGGAGAGCTACTAAATCAACTGATGACTAAAGTCTACAATTTGGATGATGTTTAGGAAATACTCCTCTAGACAGCATGAAGCAAATCAGAAAATACTTATGGGCCGAGATGGAGATGGGCAGCATGATCTCTCTTTAAAGGCTACAAGGCCAACACCTGCAAAAGAGAGATGAACTTGGGCAAATCCTTGAAGTGGAGCTCCACCGATGCTTTTTGCCAAGACAAGCACAAGCAGCCAATAAAAGGAGGGACTTTATCTTCCAGCTGGACTTTGGCTCTTCCGCCCATCTCCTGCACCAACCTGGTACAGCCAGAAAAGCTATCTAGCTAACAAGTATCTTTGTTGGTATTACTGGTTAGCTTTCAATTGGATCCATTCCCTCTCCAGACCTCCTGTGTGGGTGGAAGAAAGACTTTTTCTGTACTCGTATCAGCAAAAAGTGACTGTAGGAACACATTGCTAGCCTAGCTGTACACTGCTGGTGTTGCAACATTTTTTTCTGATAGAACTTCACCTTTTTTGTGTTTGCCTGAGCTTAGAGGGTGATTAGTAGGTGTTTTATAAGAATGTGGAACAACTGAAATAGGAAGCTGAAAGGGAGGCTTTATATGCAGGCTTAGCCTAGTGGGAATAAGTTCGTTCTTAGATCCCTCTAATTGCTTTAATAATTAAGAAACAATTTTGCTAAGCTATATTATACTTGATTTTAATAAAATCACTCATGTAGAGCCAAGAATTTAAGCAGCACTTCATGTGCATACAAAGAAAAACACATCCCTCTTCAGTTGTGCCTTCAGGAGAAATTAATGTGTGCAGATATCTAAACTGAGTTTTAAAAATCTCCTCTATGTTTATGAACTTCTTCTATGCTGACAAAATGAATGGCATTGGTCAATAGTGCCCTAACCGTGCTGCTTTAGGCACTTATGTCTCCGATGCAGAAAAGCACTTGACCACATACTTTATTTTAAACAGTTAAGTGATCACATTAAACTCAATGGAACTTCATTTAGACCTAAAATAAAGCATGTTCTCAGGCAATTTTCTTCTGGGGGCCTCTACTTTCCATTGTTTATGTAAGTCAATAAATTTTCACTCTAAGTTAAAATTAGCCAGGATTTTCGAATTCAAGACAATAGGAGATGTCTGATTTGCAAGGGGTGGAGGCTTGGCAGCCTTGTGTCTCAGACTTGACATTCTAGAAATAAGGCTTGAAAACCACCCATATATATCTTGAAATGAAAGGGAAAAAATCTGTTTTCATGTCTGGCTGCTGTGAAAACCCAGGGTGGCTCCACTGAAAAAAAAGAAAAACCCTTTTGACTGATCCCACTGAATTTCCTATGCTTTGGGTTATTTCTTTACATTTCCTTTTCTCCACACATTCCCAGGATCGGGGACATCTACCAGTGCCCTCCAGATCTGGTTCAGTTAGGAAGCTTTTTGGAATATGAGATGCTCGCATGGTGAATGAATGTAAGTAAACCCATGAAAAGCATCTACTAAGGTTAAAATTAAGTACCATTAATCTAAACAGGTCTGATGCAGAGAGGTACCCATCCTGGAATATACGTATATCCCAGCCATAACAATACATACAAATACATATATATGTATATCCCAGCCATAGAATAAGCAAGCAAAGAATATATATACAAAAAGCATAGTTTATAATTTTCCTTTTAAAAACTCGATGCATAAAAAGCATTTTAAAAAGCATAATGCTTTTTAAAGGACTATTAAAAGTTTCCTCATCAACCTACATTTATAAAGACTTTCTTTTAGCTGCGTGATAGCTCAAACAATAAACTCATTTTCTATGTCCAGTTATCCAGTTGCCATGAGTAAAGTAACATTAGAAATAATTTTGGGGAAAAAAAAGCCCAACAATGCTGCCACAAATGGCACCTGAAATAAAAAAAATACCTTTTGCACCACATCAAGGTAAGACTGTAAAGTTAGTCCCTACGATTGCAGCCAGCTGCTAGAAGGTTAAACATTAACGTGACCAGGTAGGCATTTCTGTGCCTTTGGAAAAAATACATTAATCCCAAGGAACTGCCAAAGTCAAAAATATTTGTCCTGTAGCTGTAACTACAGCTGTTGAGACGGCTGTGCTGGGCAAAGTGTCCCGCAGACAGCGTTTCGCTTACATTTCCTTTGTCACTAGATGTCAGTGTACACACGAGTGTGTGCCGGGGACTCCGGGCAACCTGGGCACCCATGGCCTGAGGACATGGGAAGAAGTAACATCATATCTGAGCACTGCTGTTTGCCTTTCACTTTTGTCAGCTGGACTTGCATCCATTTCAGTTTTCACTTCATTTTGCAGCAGAAGCAGGTTTATTCACTTTCACAGTTGATTTCAGGAATATATATATTTTTTTTGTCTTTTACCATTGACTATTCCATTAACGAGACACTTCAGCAAACTCCAGCCCAAGCTGGACAAGCAGAGGAGCTGGCATTTGAGCTGCTGCAGAAAGGGAGCTCCTGCTCACAGCCCAGGTGGGGCAGCCAGCCTGAGTTTACAGGACACCTTCCCATGAGCTGCTGCTCGGCCTGACGCCAAGGAGCAAAACCTAAATTACCACTGGAGTTACTAACAATCATAACTGAACTAAGGGTGCAGTAAAGATGCCCACACCAGTCTCCTGAGCTCGGATGCACTCACAAGTGAGCTCATTCCCGCCATGTGCAGGCAGCCAGTGACCAGGACTCATCCTGCTAAAAGACATGTCTTCCCACAAGACTGAAACTCCGTTTACAAACTCAGGCTCCATCTATTGCAGTGTATCATAGAAGCCCTTTGCCCTTAATGAATCACCCAGCAACTGATACATTGGTATCTGTTGTCCATACACACACTGGAAAGCAGTTAACGACGTTTTGCCAGTAAATGTCTTTCCAACAGTGACTTTTCTGTGAGCATCTTGTGAGATTTTTGACTAAGTCACATAATTTGTGTGCTCTCTGATTGGAGACCGAAGCAATTATGAACAAGAAAGTGAAAATCAAAGTGATTTCAAGACAGCTGCACCAATTTCTCACTAAAAGATACTTGAAAATAGCTGTGTGATTTTTACTTTTTGGCAAACTTCCTTTTGGACAAAATTCATTTTCTTAAACATTCACAGATATTAAATTACACTAGTCACACAAGGAATTAAAGTGAACGCACGGGGATAGATATTAACTGTTGTAAAACAACACTACTCCAGAGACTTCAGATTTACATCAGTTAGGAATTTGGCGAGCAGGTTTTACTTGGTTCTATGTTCATAGATGATTTCCCATTCATCCAGATTTACTAGAGCTTGTTAAAATTCTCTTTAACAATGTTAGATAGGAAGCTCTATAAACCACTGAGTTTAGGTTTTTGTATAAGAGATGATACATTTGCAAAGAAGTTTTTATTACTTCAAGATAGGCTCAAGTGGGGGAAACATACAGAATGGCAAAGGTAGATTAAAGTATCTTGATCCTCAGCTACTACTCTACGTAAGAGGAATAAAGGCCCATTTTATAAGTCCACGTCCTTTACCTTAAGAGGTACTTATGGTATCATGTTGAATTTGGTAAATAACTACTATCAAGGAGCACAGGGGGTAGAAAGACTGCAGGAAAACACAGTGTCTTGTCTTCACAGAAAATTGACAGTGATAAAATCTGAATTTGCGTTTTGTTTGCAGTAAGAAAAAAATTGGCAATATCTCCATCCTGAGACTAGAGGAGCATCTGAGCATTTTCAGCTTCCTGTAAATGCATGTAAATTCACAATGTGGTCTACAAAAACGTTTATGCATGTGATTCTGACATTTGTTTTCAATAAATATTTATATACAGTTAATTTGAAGTATTGAGTACTTAGAACATGAGTGAGAAGCAGTCATTACAGAAGGCATTCATGTAGAAAATCCAACATAATACCAATATTGCCCAGTTATAGAATACCAGATTGGCTGAACCAATATCATTCTATTATTTATGTCAGAAGACAAGTGATAGTGCCCATCTTTTATCTCTCTCTATCTCTAGATATTCCATAGTTTTTATTTTTCAAAGAAAAAGATCTCTATAAACTTTTGCTGAAGAGAAAGAAGCCTGTCAATGCTCACCCAGCCCCCTCCAGACAAACTGTTTCACATATTTTGCAGGTTTCTTTTTAGCACAACTCACTAGTGACTTTTTCCAATGCTTATTCTGTTCCATGCCCCAAACTAGGTAACTATTGTTCTTCATAGCAGTCATCTGAATAATCCATTTTATTCTATGGCAGACAGAATCAACATCTGATATATTCTGCTCTCTTCCTTCCACACCAGCTTCACTCTGCCAGGGCCTAGTTCAGAAAGCAATTAAATTTCCTGTGGCAGCTGATTACCTCAGTTCAGCAATAAAATAATTTCAATTTCAATTTCAGCAATATGTACAATTGAATGAGAACAGTGGAGCAGAATAAAATTTTCAGTAAATTAAATTGTATCTGACTATTATTAAAAATGTTTCAAAGGTTTTATCTAATATCTAATGCATTACTGCAGGTGATACTTTGGATCACCTCCAAAATGATATGGGCAACTCTGTCCTGTTAATTTTCTAGCTACGTAATTACCAAAAGGAAGTAAGAGCACAGGAAAGAAATAAACCTAACAAGCCACTAGCAAAATCACTATAGTTGTCCTAGAAATAGGAAAATTCTTCAAAATTATTCTTCATATGAAAAGAGCATTGTATAATTACAAATTTGGTGATTTCTAAAAGAGGCTTTGAAAATAATTTGTGAAGGAGCGAAAAAACATGAAACAGTGAGAGGCTGCCCTGGGCTCCCTCCCTGGCAATCCCCACATCTCAGTCCTGTCGTGTGGCAGGCACCTACCCACAACTGACATCCAGTCCCTCAGCAGACCAGCCCTGGCACAACGCATCCACAGCTTTTTGGGAGCTAACTCTTGGCTGGCCAGATAGTTAAATGATAACTGGGCTTTGGAAACTGACTGCATCCCCTCCCCAGCATCTTGTAACTGAGGTGCCGTGCAGTTCCACAGAAAAATGGTCCCACTGGAGATCCTTCTGAGACTTCCAGCAGTTACAAATTGTCCATGTATAATATATCCCCTCACATCCATCTGCAAAGTGCTGGACAGACAGATGAAAGGACAAATCCTAACCTATCCTTCTCCTTAGGGAACTGCAAAGCCCTCAACAAAAGTGTTACCTTTGGAGACCCACCATGGGAAGGCAGGCCAGGAAGAGACATGTACAAAGGACTGCTTCAGGCACTATGGAGCAACAGGGACTAGAGGTGTAATTAAGACTGGCAAGGAGGGCACATTTAGTAACTAAGAGAGGGCAGGAAGGCTCCAGCTGATGGAACAAAAGAGATACCCATATCCAGATATTGACCATAAAACCTACACTGAGGTGTGTACTAATTGCACGCAGTACCAGAGCCTAGTAACTAAGCTATTAATTCCAACAGTAATCGGACAGTTGCTTATACCAATGCTCCACTCTGATAATATTGCCCACACACAACCTGTTTAATCCAGAGTCATTTACAAGTGTATTTTTAGAGCTAACAGATTGCTGGTTTTATACTCAGGAAGACTGTCAAACCCCATCGCTATTCACAACCCTCAACTGAGAGAGGGGAAATCAGAAGTACCTGCGGGCAGACCACTTTCTCCCTCTACTGCATCTGAGGTTTATTTGTCCAGTGCTCTTGTTGTGATCTCAGGGTCTAATGCAAATGATGAACAGACATTGGCCTATCCCTTGATACTGAACCTTCTCCTGTGTATGTGGCCTTCTTTCCTCCTCTGTATTGATTTTTAGGCTAATGGTTTTCATGATCCACAGCTGGAAACTCAAGCATCTCTTCAGTAGCCAGCATATATCACTATTGCATCAGCTGCTCTACTGGGGTAAAAATCAAAGGTTAGCAAGTTGCACCAGGACTTTGGATGGACACTTCAAAGGCTGGGAAATCTCTTCCATTAACCCACTTTGAAAAGAAGTTTCAAGAAATCTCCTTCAGCACATTTGCTGATGAGTAATCAAGGCAGTGGCTTGTGTTTAGGCCTGGGGGAAGGAAATAAAGGGTTGGGATCCAGAAATAGAAGAAGAGAGGAATAAGACTTCAGATGTTGCTCTGAGGAGCAGCAGTCTCGGTGAGGTCAAAATTTGGCCCTACAACTTCATTTTTGCTATAAAGTATCATGATACAGGGATCACAGATATTTTTGAATAGTTTGTTGAATGCACATGATTGGGCAGTGACTGCTGACTTGTCCAGTAAATCAGTGCAAAGATTTCTCAGCTGGTTCAGATAAGCCTTTGCCAGGCCCAAGGTCAGCTCCTCTAAGACTGAATTTGGTTTGTTGGGACATCCTCGGATTTTGTCACTGACGTTACCAGGACGTTGCTGAAGCTGTTTGCCATGTTCCACTGACTAATACTCTTACAACCGCTTTTCTCAGAAAGGAAAAAAGCTCGCATTATCTTTAAAACAGGTGCCAGTAAAGCCCATTTTTGACAACTGTTTTTCCCATCTAGGCATACCGTAGGCTAGGTGACGGCTCACCTGCCATCAACACATCAGGAACTCATTCAGCTCTTATACTGCCTTCTTTTATTGTACTGTGACTGCCCTGTGGCGCGTATAATCATCTCCGAGCGGTTGGCCTGAGGCAATTAGTGGAATCCCTGCCCCTCAGGTAGGGAATAAATAAAGGATCTGTCACCACCAAATAAGCTGTGAAACAAAGCTCCAAGGACGTTTGCTGAAGCAGGTGACCAAGAAACCAAAGCTGCTGAGCCACTAATGTACTGTGATGGAAATAAGTGTATGATACAACTTGGCTGCCAGCATCCTTAATTACAGGACATGGCATCATTTGATTCACAATGGAATAAATGGATATATTTATATATTTGGAGGTTTGAATGAGGATTTCCTGATTTCCTGATGAAGTCATTCCTTTATTACAGCAGCACCTTTCGTGGCCCTCTACAGCTAAGGTCAAGTCAGCATTTCCATTAAAAATATCAAACCTATTTTCAGGACTTTACTATTACTCATTTATAGAAAACCTCTATACCGGATAAGACTTGGCATATGGGGCCTCAGTCCAGGGTAGAGAAAGGGAGAGGTGGAGATTTTTCTCCCTTCTGTGCTTTAAGGACACAAATAAACATACAAATGCTAAGTAGTAGCAAATGATGTCTTTTAAAGACTAATAAATCCTGCATAAGCTTTCTCCTATAAATCCTAAACACAGACTTCTGCTCTGGAGTACAGGGGAGAATATTAAAAATTATTAAGCATTTTTGTCTGGGAAAGTAACTGCTTCCCATGTGCAGTGACTCCTTTTCCAAGACTAATTTTACAATGGATTTTATTAACTGAAGACTCTGCACAATTAATACAACAGACTGCAGACAAGGGCTCAGCAGAGTAAACAAACCCAGAATTTTGTTCCAGCATTGCTCTTGCATTGGTGTAAATGCAGAGAGCTCTCCCAGAAGCAGCAGACCCCCAGGGGTGTAAGACCTCTGCCAGGGAGAGGAGGAGTCAGGCCCTGCGCACTGTGTCCCGGGAGCCCTCCAACAGGAGACTGTAATGACTTCAAAGGAGCTGTTGTGTTCTTTCATGGGAATAATCAATGTACAATGCAACCCTGTTTATCCAAAAGGCTCAGGTGACACTTAGGACCTCCTGATAAAAGGTGGTAGGGATGAAGGAGGGAAAGGTCCAGACGGGCGTGACAAGATCACCCTCCAGGGACCAGGAATCGCCTCTGCCAGATGAAAATTGGGAGGCCACGTCCTCTGAGCCATTTGGCCAGCCCTCTCTCTGCAGCAGACACTTTTTGAAACTCAACCTACTCTTGAAAGCAAACTCCTGACAGCCTGGCTCTTGCTGCAGCATCACAATGACAAGGTTTACTCCTGACACATGCAGCGTCAGTGAAAAAGCATATCTGTCCAGGACCTCTGCAACGTGGCACAGACCCTGCCGTGCCCCGGGCACCCACTTACACGTTTGTTCTCTTCCATCCTGTGGACGGAGGCTGCACAAGGAGCCTCTCTGCAGCCTGCCCCACCCTCAGCCTTGTTCAAAATGCCACGCTTTGAGAGTCAGAATCCTGTGCTTGCAATATCCAGGAAGGGCGGAGGAACTTGAGCTGTCGGGAGCCTTGCTGGTTGATTATTTAATTTCTTTCTGCTTTGTGCTTTCTTTTATCTGCCACTCTCGGGACCAGAGCCCTGGGTCAGAGTCAAGCTTGATTACGATGGTGCTCTGCAAACACCTCCTAAGAGCTTTTTCCCGAAAAGCAGACCACCTGAAAAGAGACCCACTTGGCTAAAATTGCACACCCACACACTGGAATTTTAGATTTCCTAATGACTTGCCCATTGCCTGATCATCCTGCGCACACTGCTGGTAATGGTCTGGCCCCATGTTTGGCTGCACTGTATTCCTTTTGGCAACTCCACACGGCTCTTCTGATGTTTTCATCAATTCAAGTTGAAGAGGAAATCCTGAGCAATACACTGGTCCTAAAAGATGGCAGATGGGGTGGATTTTGGACTGCAGCGTAGCTACGCGAAAGGGCAATGAAGGATCAGAGATTACAAAGGATTTATTTACAGACAAGATGAGAGTAAATTTGCCACCTAGACCTTAAATTTTGGCACTGTTCTTTTTTTACATTTTGCAGACCCCATGAAAATGGAAAGTGTTGCAGCAACTGGATCTTCGGTCTTATTGTGACATAGAGGTCCCCATAACTTGAGAAGCTGTGTTTGGGTATTTTGCTTTGTAGAGAAAAATTCCTGAGCTAGGGAAAACAAAACAAAACAAAACAAAAAACATAACAAAACCCCAAACAAAACCTACCAGTGAAATATTATGTTTTTCTCTAATTTAGTGACACAAAGGTGATAGGATGTTTGGCAATAAGGAGCCAGATGAAGGAAGGATTAGATGGACACTGACTTGTCTTCTGCATCGCTGTCACTCACAAAGATGAGCTCAGAGGCATTTCACTCACAAAAGGAGAAGCTTCTAATATGACTCTCCTTTTGGCACTAAGGCTGTGTCCACCAGATCTAACATACTCCCGGGGCGTGATGAGCTCAGACTTACTGAAAACTGGTCTAATGGAAATGGTGGTTCTAAACCCTGTACATCAATGGGGACCATTTCAGAATGTCTCCAGGACATGCAGCACAGATGTGCCAGAAGAAACTACATGATGATTAACCTCTAAAACATTTCTAATGCAGGCAGAGTCTCGGGTAATTCCTTTCCTTGTAGCATATTCAGTACTGCCTGGCTAGAGATACTGTCTTTTCATCCAGAACAGTCCCATATAGCACAACTAAACATGAGAAACAAGAATGGGTAAAACAGCTGTTACATCCCCCCAAATTCTATAAAAGTCTTAAGCATTAGTCTTAAATATCATATCTGTTACTTATTCAGAGCCCCATGTTCAGAAGAAGAAACCAAAGCCAACGAAGTTGCTCCAAAATAGGTTTGCACAGTGATACCAGGCTCAGAGTGAAGTGGGAATACATTCCTGATCTCCTCAGGTACAAAAAGATGTTCTGTGCTGTCAGAATCACTTCCACGGCCAACATCAGAAGCTGGTAATTGCCTAACACTCTGGCAGGTTTTGTGCTCTGCCTCTAATGCACCAAAATCCTTGATGGATTCTCTGTGCACAAATCTGCTTGTCTAAGAGGAAGGGAAGACTGTAAAACATTAAGTGCCTCTAACAAATGTTTCATGCTCGCTAAGGTGGACCAGAAGCCAACAATCGATGCGCTCGGTAACATCCTTGCATTGCACTAACCATTGATGAATGCAAATTAATTACTGCAGTCCCTTCTACCTGAAACGCACGCCCTGCTAAGCACACAGCCTCTCCAGACGAGTCCTTTAAGAACATGGGGACATCCACACCAGGGCAGGATCCCAGAACTGATCCTGTCTCCAACAACGACCGGTAGCACAGACCCAGGGATGGAGTATGACAAATAGGGTGATAACCTGAGTACACTCTAGCAGTAAGAAGCTCTGCCTGACATAGGCAGACTCGAGGTAGACAGAGAAGACTGAAGACGCTGTTTGCTATTTGCACTTTGGAAACTTTATGCGCTCTTGGTGCAGTGACCTACAGAGTAAGGAATCCCTAAGAACTCATTAATAGGTGGTGTCTCATATAGCTCCACTGAGACTGAAAATGAGAAATAAAACACAGACTATTTGGGAGAGTTGCCTGTATATTTCACTGAAACATTTCAGATTTCCAAATGTTTCCTATTATTTATCATTTTATATATTTGCTCTTTTGAATTCCAAGGTAATGGGCCAAGTCTAGGAAGACTAGAACAGGATCCAACCAAACCAGAAAAGAAAATTAAATCGTCACTTTGCTAAACATGACTCAAGCCCACAAAAGCAAGGAAAAGCAGCGTTAAGGCTCAAATGCCATCTTGCCTCTGTCTGCTGCCTTTCAGGGAGTCTCCAAAGTCGGGGTGATTTCACGGGTCACACGCGATGCCCAGGCACCATGAGAGAGGTTAAGGAGGGAGTCCCAGCCTTAACTCCGCATGTCGCTCCTTCTGTGGTTTCAAGTCAGACTCTCAATGTTAGTACAACCTAGTTTTTGTGGTTTAATAAATCACATACTTTAGCTTATGTAATGACTCAGAGTGAGTGATTGTATTCTCTTCTGGCCCAGAGGTGGTGTGATCATATCCCAGCTCTGTAAGGCAATGGAAATCAATGGTTGCTGCTGGATCCATTTCAGGCAGGCTGGGGTGTGTGGAGGTGGTGAGGGGCTGGCTCAAACTTTGAAAGTTTACTAGTTCCAGATGGAGTTGTTTACAAAAAATAAAACATTTTTGAATCAGCTTGTGGTTCAAATCTCCTTCCTGACCTTCCCTTACCAAAGCAGACTAAAAAGACATGGCTGAGTCCTTCTGCTGACTGACAGCCTGTTATACATGATCTAGTTTTCTCCCTGTTTTAAAACATTTTGCGAGTCCAGCTACCTGCCGAAGTTTAAACATCCTTAAGAGCTGCACGGGGATGTGAAGTCACACACTGCTCAGCGCCAAGGTTTGCTCTCCTGCACATCTAGCAGTGAAATCTGAAGCTGTTCACTGCTGCACACATCCTCCTCATTAAAAGGCTTTCCCATTACACAGAACTCTCTTGCATGAAGTACTTTGGCACCCCGATTGATTAAATCCCTTTGAAATCGTCTCCGTTACACCACATCTATGCTGCTGAGAGCGAGGGGGAGGAGTGGAGGGAGACTTGCCTGCGTTATAAACTTTCGGGCTGCCCTTCCAAGCTGCAGAAGGAGCAGAGAATGAGCGAAGGGCAGTTGTGGAGGGGCCCTGACTCTTCTGGTACAAGTGGCAATGGCAAAGCCAGACTGAGGCCCAAGACTGAGCCAAACTTTTGCTCAACTCCACCTCGCCCCTGGCACCAAGGGGCAGACCTTGCCCATCTGGAGGGAGAGGCCAGCCAGAGTATTGTGCTGGTAAGGGCAGCAAAAGCAGCAGTGAGATGCCTGCCGGCAGCACCAGCCCCTTCTCGGGAAAAACAGTCCAGCCAGAGTGGTGGCACCCCACATTTTTGTTATTTCAGCCACCACCCTGCCATCAGCCCTGCCGCCTTCAAGTGCTGGGGCAGCGACTGAGAAAGGAACCTGCTTTGACAGATGTGTGGCAGATTTCCTCTCTGATTAATTGGTATAAGGGACAACCCACTGCCACAGCAACTTTGTTGAAAGCTCTTTCTTCCAGCAAATCTTAAGGACTTGGGACTCAGCCATGTACATTTACAGAAGTCACTAGTTTTTCATAAATAAGACTGAAGAGAATTTGTTGCAGGAACCATGTCTGAAAAATGCAACCTAGTTTACAATTTGAAGGGGTTTTTTTTCTTTTTTTTTTTTTTTTTTAAAATGAATCAAATCCATACATCATGTGTCTGGCATTGTTTGTACTCTGTGGGCAGCTTATAAGAAGCCAGCAAGAATGGCTGGTTTTCCATATACAGTTGCCCTGCTGTGATCCACAGAACCCCCCCCGCCCTCTTCAGAAGGCATCCCTCCCCTTTGAAAATGTGGCGCGCACAGTTTCCTCTCACGTAACACAATCAGACGGGCCCCCATCACACCCATTTTCGGGGGGTTATATTCAGAACATGTGCAAAGATGCTGGTGAGAAAGCTGGTAGGGTCAAAAGCAAAGAAGCAGAACATCTGCCTATAAGCATTTTGGGGGGACTGAGGCTTGCACAGCAAATGCAATGCGCTATGTGACACACGGCAACACTTTCTGAGAAAGGAAAAAACCAATAAACAATATTTGGAAAAGTCTTCTGAAGAGGAGAGGGAATTAATGTATTTGCCCCATGTAGCTTGTGTCAGTTTTCCCACTTGTAAACATGTGACTTTCCTGCCTGAAGACAGAGAGAAATACAGGGTAAAAGCTGTTTCCTCATCCAAATCCCAAGTCTCACGAGTCCAAGAAACAAACACTCCAAGAAATAAAGTTTTAAAGTGAAAATAGTTCTCTTCAACTTCACAGCATACAAAAATACTGCTGTCAGTGCTCATAGACTCTGCATGAAACACAAATGAGAGTTCATCTTTCTGGAGAATAATGGAAAGAGGAAAAAAAAAGAAAACTTCTAAGCTGCCTTTGCTCCAGCATCCTCTAACCAGCACTTCACATGTATCTTTTAGCTACAGCGTTTCACACGTCTGATTTTGAAGAGCATTTTCATATTTCCCTTTGAATTATTATGTTTTCCTTGGTTTTCATTACAGCAACGAGGGGACCCAACACCCCTCATAATGAAAGGCAGAGCAAGGACGAACAATAAGAATCGCAACTTCCCACCAAAGTCTGTGAAAAAAAACAATTAGGCTTCTATCTGAGAAACCAGAGCGCGGCCCTGGGGGGGCGGCAGCCACACCAGCTCACGGAGCTTGTGCCTACCCCACGTGCTGGTTCCCAGCGCTGAACTCAGCCTGCAGCCTCTCCGTTGGTGACAACCCAGCCCTTGGTGAGGCTGCGCTGTAAACTGCACCTCTGAACGGGGCCAGGCTTCAAAAATCAACCAGGAAAATAATAAACCCGGATCAATCCGCTGCTCTGATTTAAATAAGGCCACGTGACCGGCTTGTCAGGACGGCACTGAGGTGCTCAGCAGGGTGAGAATGAGCACCTGAAAGGGAAGTTCCTTAAACCACTATTCCTGCCACAATTACAGCCTGGTAGGCTGGCTTTCTTGGGGACATTTGGGCTAAGGAACGAAGGATCTGCACTGCAAAACCTCTAAAATTCCTCCAGTGGAAGCAGTAAGAGAAACAGCCGAGCTTTACCCAGCTCTAACCATTGCTTTGCCTTTCCAGACATGGCAATTTGATCGAAGCACTCTGTACACAGTATGGACCCTCCATTACTGCCTCTGCCCCAGACTGAGACTCCACATCCCTACCTGCATCAATTATTCTCCAGCTTCCCTCCCTGACACCCTCTAGGCTCTTTATTCCAACGTTCTCTCTCTTAATTTTCTTTTGGATTTAAAATAAACCTTTTGAAGAGATACTTCCTTTCCAGTGTCATACTACAACATAGACCAGGTCTGCATCTGATTAGTAAATTTATCCCATGCTGCTGTTTCTGTATCCCCAGTATCATGTACATTTAATAAAATGCTATACCCCTCTCTGTCCCCAGGTTCTTTTTTTAAAGGGAAGATGTGTGTTAAAGTGATAGGAATATTCTTGACGGAGAAAGGAAAGAGTCCTGAAGTGGTTAAAGTTTCCAAAAATTTTGCTGGCAGACAGCAAGCACGCTGGTCACTGAGCACTTCCACATCTTCCAGCCATATTTGAAGGCCACAAGCACCTTTGAAAACAACCAGGATGCTTCCAGCTGCCTCTGAAAACCGTGAGGAGTTATCACTGCTGGTGCCTCCACTCCAGGAGCCTTTCTTAGGACCCAGAGCCACCAGCAACCCAGTGGCTGCCAGCCAAGAGCAGGAGGGGAGCCAAGAGCCAACACCGATAATAGAGAAGAGCCAGGAGAAAAGCAGTGTTTCTGCAGAGAAGGGAGGTGGACAGCAAAGTGGCACGTCCAGAGGTGGAAGGAGTAGTAAGAACCATACACCTGGACAAGACGGGCAGAAAACAACAAAAGGAAGGAAACCAACTGAAATGCTTCAGTTGTGTTTGTGGATGGGGTATATTGGGGCAGACAGGAACAGGAGCTGATCTTCCAAATTAAACGTGGCCCAAAAGACAAAACCACTGGGGCGAGGTCCTTGGTTCAGTCAAATTAGATATTCTATCAGGATCTGTCAGCATCCTTTCCCAACATTTCCTTCAGCTCCCAGAATCAGCCCAGAGCTCAGATGCGAACAATGAAATGTTAATCTGATCCATTGCAGCCAGCAACTTAAAAAAAAAAACAACCCATCCCAGAAGTCACCTCTTCTACAAACATACCCATCTAAAAGGGATATTAGTTGATGCTTTTGCAAAGAAACACTAAGACAAGGCTGCTTTTGTTATAAGAAAGATCTCCCAGTGACAGACAGCTGCTGCGCCATGCCACGCACAGGACTGCAGATAGGAATTACCTCGCCGTGAAACATCTCAGGCACCAGTATTTTCAATGTTTATCATCGGCTGGTGAAATGAAAGGGGTCTCTGGCATTTCAGAGCGGATAGCCAGGAATAATTGCTGACACAACATTTTAGCTGGCACTTTCTGGAAGACAGCCTCCTTAAAAGTAAAAGTCAGAAGAGGAAAGCTTACTTAGAGTGCTTGCAGAGACGGCTTACGTGAAGGAACTGAGAATGAGCAGAAGGGCTGATAAAAGGCGTAGAGGTTTTACACAATAGCATATTCTCCTATAAACCACCTAATTCTTCTACTTGGTATTCATCACTGTCAGAAGCCTTTATAGCAGTGAATGAAGGCTTTATGCTTAGCCTCATTATCAGCTCAATGATAGAGGGCAAGCCATGCACATGAAGTTCAGTACCAGAGATATGTTGTTAAAATGCTGCAATTTGTCAGCATTTAGATAAACAAATGAGGGGCAGACCGAGTGTGTGAAGTGACCTCTGCAGCATTCACGGGATATTTTGCCACTTGTTCTGAAAAACGTATTCAAGTTGCTCGGGGGGAATGAGAAAACATTGATTTTAAAAAAATCTCTTTGAGCAAGACGGAGGTTTACTCTCATTTTCTTTTAAGTTGTTTCTCTCTCTGTAACCCCGTTCTTTGTTTACTATTGTGCTTCTCATAGACCCCCACATTCCAGTAAGGCTTCCTGGGCTTGATCCTGAGCAACTGGACTTGCCAGCACATTCCTGGTGGTTTATTTGCCAGGACAAGCTCACTGGCCTGTCACTCAGCAGTGTGAAGAGTTCAAAACCAACTAATAACCCATGTGAAATGATAACGTATCACAGTGATGTAACTGAAGGAATGTGCTCTTCCCTGCTTCAGCTATTACGTAGAAAACCAAAGCATAAAAGAAAAAAGGAAAACAAAATCCTAAAAGATTTGACACTCATTCATTTCCATTGGGAAAGCTGATCTTTTTAGGTTTTATTTTCAGTAATATTTACTCCGAGGCTTACGCTTGCCTGTTTCCTGTCAATTCTTTCTCCCAGCGCTTGAGTGAAACACGCTTGAAGAGAAGACAATGCTTCTTTGCAGAGGACTCCATTTCTCAGTTTCTTACAGAGTTTTTAATGATGCCGTGAAAGCCAGGCACCCGAGAAATCAAATCAAATGAATTGTAACACTTTCTGAAAAGCGAGATTATGCTACAATGGGGTTTCAATCACCTCCGAGAGAACATTTGTCTGAAATCAGGCCTTCCTCAGATTATACACAGCTGTTGAGCTGCCTAAGGCTTTCACAGTTTTCCTATGTTGAAGGAAAACCTTGGTGGCATGGGATCACCATCAATCTCAATACCTCATACAAAGTGGAGTCACTAAAGTCTCATTTGCAGCCCCTTTTCTTTTTTGGCCTATACACAAACTTTTCTGCTCATTTGAAGAGAATTATGTGGGCTTAATTAAGTGTAGTAACTTATTGGTAGCACAGTGCCCAATCAATGAAATGTGCAGATGTGATGTGAAATGATGGGGCGATGCTGTTGTGAAGAATACAAATCAGGGTGACGGCTATTATTTGTACCCAAAAGAAGTTATTTGGGACTCAATTATCCCATTCACAGTAATTGTGGTGCACCAGATGGTTACAATGCATAAGAGTCTTCCACGACCATAACATTTCTTCTGAGCACCTTTTCTTCTTCTCTAATTCACCATACGACGATTAGTTTCTTATTGGGTGTTTATTGAAATGAGGGGGCTAAGGAACAGATTTAGTGCATCAAGGAACAAAAGGGAGGGGAGACCTATGAATCAAAATAAGAGACTGCAGCTTGCTCTGTTGTTTTTCAGAGGCCTTGAAATAGTCGCCTTGCAGCTTATCTGCACTGACCTTCCCTCCCCTCCTTTCTCTCGCCTCCTTCTCTCCCCAAGTCCAGGAGATGTAAAGTTTTTCAAATCTGACCGGCTGCTGTGCCGTCTGTCAAAGCCTTTCCAGCCAAGTGAGCAGTTTTTCATTTAATTCACTGAGTTGTCCTCAATAAAATTAATTCCTTCTCATCGGCACCATTGAAGCAGGGAACAGGAACAAAACCAAACGAGGTTGTGAATATAGTGCTGGTCATTAACTAGGGGCACTGACTCTATCATCTGTTCATCCCTTGGTCTCATTGAGGTGTTTGCAATATAAAAAGAAAAGCAAGGCGGGTGGGGAGAAAGTGAGAACAGAAAAGCCTTCTTTAGGCCACGTTCTCAGCCAGACAAAATCAGCTTATTGCCACCGCAACCAATGAAGCAGCAGCCGTTAATATCAGGAAGATCTGGCACTTGCATTGGCACCATCCTAAAGCTCTTGCCCTTCACCCACGTGAATCAGTTGGTGGGAGGTTGGGCAAAGGTATCTGAACACTCATCCTTCACACGTGCAGAAAAAGAGAAGCAAGTAGGCACACGTCACTCATTTTTACGTTTTCATCTTTGGGAAAATGAACTTTCTGCCCAGGCTCAGGTGAAAGTCCTCCAGACAGCTTCTGTCTAGGGCTTGTACTCCACGACTGGCAGCACGGTGCAGAGCTCAGTTCCCATTCTGCTGTAAGCACAATGCTGGGAATGGGTTAGCCTTTTCCCTTGCAATCATTACTTTCTAGCATCTTTTTACCTCCAGAGCCCAGCAGCATCACGGCACTCCTGGACTGCCCTGGTGCAGGATAAGAAGCATGTAGGCTTTAGTTTTAGCGTACCTGTTGTTATAGTGACATTTGTTTGTTAAACATAATGATGGCCTTGGGAGCAACCTATCCATGACTTTCCTGATTAAGACAACGGCATAGCTCTGGTGGCGTCTACTTGAAACTTGATCATGTGGCTTCAGAGGCTGGCAACCACATCCTACTTTGGGGTTAGCCAAATAAAACTATATTTTGGTTTAGTGCTGCTAGCTTTGAGGAAATGATGGTTATGAAATTTGGGCCAGAGTTTATGTTTACTTAAACTAGGGCTGCCACGAGACAGAGTCCATCTTTCCTAACAAAGGAAAGTAGCATATGAAATATGTCTTTTTTAATAACATTTTTCAAAGGTGCTTTCCAGCTTAAAGTCACAGATACTATAGTGCCACTTGTGTTCCTATATTAAAGTGACGCTAAGCTGTAACCCACAAGCTCAAGTCATGCTTTGCAAACTGTTTATTATTTGCAAATACATAAAGCTTGATGACATGTATCACACAGATCTAATTTCAACCGTGTCTTTTCTTTAATAAACAAAACATGTTGCACCAGCAGAGCTATAACCAAGTGATGATAACATCTGGTTTTCAGACCATGTACAGATCACAAAGATAACTTTTTTCTTCCAAAACAACAAGTAAATGGGAAAAAAATAATCCCAAATCTGGCTTTTTGACCACTACTGAATGAGCAGGGGCAGATTTTCAAAGATAAGTAAGAGTTTCATCATTCCTATCTACTATTTTTTCAACCAGTACGCCTCACACTAATCTAGGAATTGAGTGTTTCTCTAAAATGTTTAGGTTCAAATGGACCATACGTGCTCTAAGACATTTCATGTCTATTTTACAAGAAAGATGAGGAAACAGAAGACTGCAAGGAATGGTTTTAGATTCCATTGTTTCCTTTTCTCAGTACAGCCCTGCTGTGGTGACTTCAGGTCCCCATAATCCTGTTTTCTATTTCAGTTACGTTCTTCACCAAGTGAGATAAATCACTGCACTACACAAGAATTGGAACCTTGTCTTTTATATTTATCCTAGCTCAGGATTAATACTTTGCACTGTCAGACCATGTCTCAATAGCCTATTGGGAAGAGACTGGAGCCAGAGACCTTCTCCAGTACATCCCTGGTCTGGACAGGCAGAGGACAAGGAAACCTACCTCACAGCTTAGATGCAGACCTGCTTTGTCACCAGCAGGAGTAAGACTAAAAACTAGAAACCTTGATTCACACCATCTTCTTGCCTCTATTGTCCTTTCACTAACTGTATCAAATAACCATATATAGCCAAATGCTTTTTGAGCAGATCCCTTCAAGGTGAGCAGAAAGGCAGCTAGAGAGCAGAAACACAACACTAGTGATCTCAAGAACTGGAATGGAAGTTTTCTCCAGAGTTGAGTGGATAAGAAAAGATTTACTCTGTTCTCTCAGGTGGAGAATAAAACTCTGGCCTCACTTCAGTTGAATAAAAGCCTTCCATTGACCTCAGTGGGTACACAATTTCATGTAGTGCCTTCTATTCTGTAGCTTAACATCATCGCAATCCAGGGGTATAATACTGGGAGTTTAGATTCTTCCTCAAATCAGACTGCAACTAAATGAATTTTGGCACAGCTTTCCTGACCATTATGTAATTTTTAAAATGGGAATTATGTTGAAGTGAATTACAGCCTGTATCCTCTTCACTAAACTCTAGGATAATTACATATTTTGACTCATAGACTTGCAAAACCCCAATCAAATCTCATCTCACTGCAACTGGGAGACAGAGTAGCTATCTAACATGGCTAAAACTAAAAGATTGCTCCCACAGTGTTTTCACATTAGTTTTTAACCAGGATCCAGACCCTGTTTTGCAAATTTGGGAAATGAAGCTAAGGCCTGTTTCAATTTCCCACATAACTGCTCTGACTAATTCTCTCCCAATTCATTTAAGCAAATTTAGACCCAGCTGCCAGCAGGTGTGCTGGAAGTTTCAAGGCTCCGAGGAAGTCCAATGTAGAGGGACAGCTCTTACTCATGACACTACATGTGTTAAAATTTCAAAGATTTGCCTTCCTCTACAGTTATTTTTATTGTCTCTTACTCATCTTCCTATACCAGAGGGCTCAGGCAAGTCAGGGTGCAACTGGGCTACATCTTTTCTGCCACATTATAGAACTGATTCTCTGTCATCAGGGCATCAGGGAGATGTAGATGACTTTTATGAAAAGTGCCTGAATATATCTGAAAAGCTCAGTCTTATAGACTAAGAGGTAGCTCAAGGCAAACAGAGGACATTAAGAGGGCCAAAGGCCAGGAGGATGGAGCCATGAAGCTCACCAGACCTCTCAGTGTGGGAATGCCCATGGGTGAGGACCCACGGACTTCCACCAGCTTTGGCTTTCCCAGGGATGCCAGTGAGACAGCTGGGCTTAGGGCTGCACAAAGTCAGTATCAGCCACTACCACACATTTGTAACTTCTCATCTTAAGCTTCAGTTCCTTTGATGCTTTAATTTTTCTTTTTTTCAGAAATTGTTCTGGTGACATTGTAGTTTCAGATTTCCACTCAGACTGTCCTCATTAGAGCAAAATACAAACCCCCAATATTTATGATGTTGTTTTATCTCCCAAGCAAGCAGAGACCTTTTTTTCCCCATAGATTTTGTTTTGATCTTATCTATTAACTATAGCCCCTTCATTTTATACAGGTCTCTTATTTCTATTCTTTAGTAAGAATATAACCATGCAAAAATATGTGTAATGAAGCCTTAAACCCCTGAGACCTATTCAGTGTGGAACTTTGCTATGAACTTGAATGTACACAGGAATGTCTCTCATTAAAGGACATTTATATATCATCTCCATAATGACTCTTTTTCTATTCCCTCTCCCCATTTTATGCCTTTTATCATTTGACATTGGCCATACGTTGGTTGCTGGAGGTCAGTTACAAGACTAAGATTTGGATGAGAACATTACAGTGCACTCTATGTAGAATCTAAAATATATAGGTGCCCTTGACTCTGTCAAAAGCCTTTTCCATAGTTAAGGAAAGAGTTGAAAGGAGGATTAGATTTAATGTTGATCAGGGTTAAGGTCAAAACCAGTCATATCTTTTTATATCCGTTGAATTAATTATAAATACTATCTGGCTATGTGGAATTATTTCAGTCACAGTAGGTTCTATGCCTTTGAAATGCTATTTTCAAAATAACTAGAAATAATTATTTGTATTGCTTTTTTACATGTTATTGTAGGTATCAATCTGTTTTTCCAGGCTGATAGTTGACCTAATAAAAAGGCAAATACATTTTTGTCCCAAATCACATGCTCTTCAAACTAACAAATAAGCAGGTATTCCTTTTACAATATCACCTTTCATCAAAAAAATGTTTTTCCAAAGCCAAGAGAAGTGTGGCATCCCAAACACTCAAGCCAGGATTATTATTTTTTAAATTTTTTTTTTTTTTTAGCTTAATCACTATTAAAAGTGGAGTTTGCAAATACAATGAAGACCTCAATTCTTCTGGAAATCTGTAATTCTGAACAAAATTTTTCATTCATTTTGAACCATTGTGTCTCTGCAGGGCTAAAGTAGCAAATAGGATATTTAGGTAGAAAAGTAAAAAGAGTAGCACTTTCAGGACCAAAGTACACCTCCTGCATGTTTGTGTATTTTCACCAGTCATATGAATATTTGTGAGGCCAGATATCTATTTAGGAGAAGGGGTTTTTACTGCAAGGCATGAAACTGATTTGCACCTATTAGTACTAAACATACAGCCCAGATTGCTACAACTTTCACTTAAATATGTGGGAGCAAAAAAGACCTCCAAGGAGACTTGGGCAGAGATTCCCACACCAGCAGAAGTGAGTAATGAGATCTGAAGCAGAACTAGCTAGGAAAACGTCGCTAAAACAGCTCCAATTGCCTCCCCAATAGAGTTCTACAAAACCTTTTAAAAACAACAGTCTTGTAAAAAATTATATTAAGACTTTGTTTGGAGGAGAAAACTTGATATTTCCTTTTTAGAATTAATTTTCTTTTCAAAATATACCAAAGTCTATGTATATAACAAGTAAATCAACATTATAACCACTGTGTGCCTGAAGATACACAGACATGTAGCGCCCACATTCCTGCGGTGAAGCTCCATCCATCACTGTGTGTAGCTGGAGTCACAATCTGGTATGGTGGGACATCCCCTCTAGCAACCTCAGTACACTGTGAAGTGTGTAGCTCCCAGGGTTGTACCTAGTCTATATGGGGAACAGTGATGCAGGAATGGGATGGCCCTCCTGAGCTCAGTCCCACCACACAATGCTTGAAAGGAACTTTGCAGATCATGTTCCTCTCCTCCAGGATGGGAAAGGAAGGCTACAGTCTGAATTGATGCTCCCCTTCTTTTAATTAAATACATTTGGTTAGCTGCAACTGGGGCCCCTGGAATGAGGCAGCATTCCCTTGAAGACTGTTTGGAGTCCAAAAATTTCCCAAAGTTTCAGAATTTCATATGACATGAGAACTTCTTCAGTGGCTGATAAATTTGTTTGTTGAGATTGGAAGCGCCTAACTTCTCAGTTCCTCCAAGCTTCCCTTTTTTCCCTTTCCTTTCCCTCCTCCAGCCCTCAATGCTCCCTGCCCTTTTTCAGCATCCTCTGCTCCCAGAGTCCAGCTACTGCCCCCATGCCACCCCATGTTTTTCCGCAGAGCTGGGGGAAGGAACACTTTTTGATGCGCTGCAGATGTGGGCTGTTAGTGGTGCTTTCACATGGAACTCAAATTGCTTGAAAAGGTTTAACCCTGTGACTAAATTCTCAAACCTGCAAACTGTAAGCAAAGCCCATGCTCCCATCTAGGCTGAAAAGGGCAAGTTAATGAAAGAAACCCCCACCCTAGCAATTCACAGGATGCATGAAAAGAAACCTAAACCCCCCACATTCTCAATGCTAATTAAGCAATAATGATCAAGGCGCAGAGTATTTCCTGGGGATTAATAACTAACTGGGAGGAGATGATGACCCCAGACAGTCATTAATCCTCAGGAAATGCCCTGCATCGAAGTTGTTATTGCTAGTTCAGGCTAAATATGTGAGAAAAGAGATTTTTTAAAGTCCATCTTGCTGGAGGTTTTTCAGTACACTTTCTCTTTGGTTGTGATTATGAGCCCCCTGGAGTAGGACCTCTCGGGTCCATCAGCCAACCAGATCGCACAAAATATTCCTCCAGACCCCAATATGATCAGAAATTAAAATGAAACCACAGTTCCTTAAATAGACTTTTCTGCAGAGGGATCTTGTTGTTCTCTAGACGTTCAAAACCTGATCCTGAACACTGTGAAGCTGTGTCAGCTCCCACTGAACTCAGTGATGGGCTCAGCCTCTGGACCCTAAATTTGTGTAACCTCATCTGACCAGCACTGAGCTCATGAAGCCTTCTGCTTCTGAGTACAGGCCCTGACTCTGGGATGTGCCTGATTTCAAGCACATGCTTAACTTTAGGCCGACGAATGCTTGTTTGAATAATTTAGTAGATAGTGTGTAATAACCAGGAACCCTTTTCACCTGAGATCTCATCCTGTCTTTTAACACCCAGTAACTCATAGCAAATAACAGGCAAGCATGCTGAAATTCAAGCACACACAACATTTTCAGGAACTGAAACCGCATTTGATGGCAACAGTCACAACCAGACAGGAATCACCATGCTGTAGAGATGACTGAGGTGCAGTGTAGGACCCAAGCCTTGTGATCAAATCGAGGCATTCTCACTTTAAATCTCCCTTGTGTCAGGTGTGTGTGTCTGCAGGGAACATACACTGGGATCTTCAAAACAAACAACAATTTCTGTCACACTTTTAGAAAAGATAAATGACCAGGTCATCCTAAAAGTACAACTATTTATTGCAAACTGTTCCTTGTAATGAACACCCCAAGACACACACACATGTGCAAGAGTATATATGGTAAAAGAAAAGGAAAAGAAAACTTCTGTCGTCACGAGTCCCCCACACACTGACGTTTCCTGGCCTGCTTAAGAAAGAATTTAGCTTCTGCAAACAAAAAATGGAAGTTAAACAAAAACTTCCTCATTATCACTGGTAGTCTATAAATTTTACTGAAAACAGAGCTTTTGTATGCCATTAAATACTTCCTTCAACTTAGAAAGAGAAACTCGCAGCGAGAAAAAAAAATATGAAAGTTTCATCTACTTTACTCCTCCCAGCTAAGTTTAGAAGAACATAAAAGCAATAGTATAAGTGATAAAAGGCAAACTGTCTTTCTAAAATCTTTGCTGTTTAAATATTATGAAGGTTAATAACAGTACAGGGAAACAAATATGTACATGTTTACATATGTATATATGTTGATATGCTTTTATTAAGTTCTAAGCATCATTCTCTCAGCTCTTCTGTGCCACTCTGTCAAAAAACTACCAAACCCTAAAGGAAGAAAAAGAAAGGTCTGATAACAATAAGCCCTGCCTGAGTTCAGCTCCTACGTTAGCTCAAAACCATGGAAAGCATTCAGCATCTAACAGGATTAAACTAAAGGAAAATACAAGAAGATAGTTAAAATTCTGCTTCAATTATTGGGAAAATTTAAAAGTGATATTTTTTTCCCCCTAAATATAGCCTCTCTAATCAGAAGAAGAAAAAACAGTAAGTCAATGCAATATACAAACTACAGAAAGCTCTTAAACTAACCAACAGCTAGATGAATTAGCAAACTCCACTTTCACAGGATCCCTGCTTTATCCTCCCCATAAATCTCTTCACTTTGCAGCAATACCAGCCCCTAGTGTTAATAACACAATGTCAGCAATTTTGCTAAGATTTATATAGGAAAACTACACTGAAAATTGCCTGGTCATTATACATTCCTTTAGAATCAATGAAACACTATAAATCTTGAAATACATTTGTGCTCATATGATTCAGACATACTCCCTAAACGTACCCTGACATTCATTAGAGGATACTTAAGCGTGGTGTTGCAGAGGAAAAAAAAAAAAATAATAAAGTCTCTGTGTTAATTTTTTTTTTTTTTTTTAACGGAGTACATACAGAGAATATTGCAAGTGCAGGGTTGGTGGATCTATTTGTCAGATGAAAATTAATAACTGTTCTAAAACAGAACCAACCCTCCTACTCCTCCATACCATGAGAGCAGTCACTTGGTCTAAAGTTTCACGTTGGCCTATTTCTTATTAGCTGGGTTAAGCTGGCATCAAGGGGCTATCATCTGTCAAAATATCAGCAGGAGAAACAATTGACAAAGCCACCACTTGAGAATGTTGAGTAAACTGGGTAAAAAGCAGTGAAAGAAGTTAATGTGCAACCTGGCACACAGTACCAGCCCAAGCCGTGAGAACCACTTATGTGATAATTGGTCCCTCACAATATCTTCTGCTCTGTAAAACATTGTCTTGGGCTTGTCTTTCAGCGCAGGAACGGATCTCTTTGAGATGCAATGAAACAAACACCCACCTGAAAGCCCTCTCCAGCTGACAGGGGAGGAATTCAGGTGGGAAAGCTTGCTATTTCTGAACAGCTACAAACAGTTTCAGGTAACTCCAGACTCACCCAGGGTCAGCAGAAAAAAGCAAACCGTTTTTTGAAAGAAGCAGCAGCACATTTATATGCAGCCATTTATTCAGTTCAGACAGAAATGAGTAACCACTGGGATTCAAAGCATCTCTCTCTCCATTTTTATCCTCCTTGTTGTCCAGTCTTAAAAAGACCAAACCTTATTGTACTGACTGAGCATTACCAGGGGAAGAAACGTAAAACCAGGAATCAGAACAGAAAAAGAGAAAATTAACAAAGCTGGTCTGTCTACAAAGCAGGAACTCAGGCAGCAGAAATATTAGAAAGTATGAACAGATTATGAAACATCTTGCAATACAGGTGTTTCTTACAGCATTGAAGCGTCTTTCAGCCTTTCTTTATGTACATATGTATACGTATATTTACATACATGTATATACAAGTTTTTCAAAGTTGGGGAGCAGAGGGCAGAGTGAATAAAATCAAAGCTAGTGAAGTATCACCATATTAACACTCATAGGTGTTCATATAGATGTGCATTTTGAAAGAGAACGTTGCTGTGCAGAGGCAAGAGTGCAAGTCATCATCTGAAACCTATTCTTAAAGAACAAATGATGCAAAAGCTTAAGTGGAGGAGTGAAATTCACCCTATAAGGCAAATTATTTTGCTTTCTAAAGTTGGTTCACTTTGAGCTTGTAAAGTGACCTAGGAGACTGTTCTAAAATGGGATCTTCTTGAGAGAAAGAGTCTGATTTGTAGCTACTGGAAAATATGAAATCTGTGTATGTTTTGGCACATCTTTAGATTCTCAAGAGTCAAGAAACAGGCCTCTTTGTTTTTTAATGATTCAGAGAGTGGCAGCCAGTCCTTAAAAACTGGGAGATCTCAATGTTTGTAGAGCAAATATAATTTCCTTTATGACAGAAAAGTTCCCGTAGCAGAATCTGTTATTTCTTGTGTTGTTTTAAGAAACAGCGATCCATGTTCAGGCTTGTTGCTAGAGCAAACGTGGGCAAATGCTGTTCTCAAGAGATACACTCAATAGCAGGCCAGGTGTTCTTTTGTATGGATCTGGGCCTTGTCATATTAACAACTGTAGATGAATCATGACAAATTTCCTTCAGATTTCACCAAAGCTTATGATAGCCATAGTTTCCTACTCAGTTCCTACTAAATTAATCCCTGTTTCGTCAAAAGCACCATCCTTTTCATAAGCAGTCACATACTGACTGGTCTCTCAATATGTCAACGGAAAAGTAAAAGGACAAAGTGAGTGTTTGGTATCCAAGATTAATAATTACCATTATGGGATTTCCTTTGATGAGATCACCCAGTGTCTCACAAAAACAGCAACACCACAGCCAGAACAACTACATGGAAATAAAAGAGATAAAAAGAAAGCACAGGGATGAGACCAAAACTTGCTCCCATGTGAATAAGGATGTATATCCTGCCCTTACGCTTGGTAAGTAAGCCAGAGTTGCAGAAGGAGCATTGTACAGTCTGCTATACCTGGACCCCATTCAGGCACTGGGAGGGAATGAGAAGGCTCTCATTTGGGGACCCATGTGCAGATGAAGAGGGTTCCCTGGGGAGGCGTGCTGCAGCACTGCACAGATCCCAGGTCAAGGATGTACCTGGAGACTAGAAATGCCCTTCCATTCTATCTTTAGGCATATATTTACTCAGATGAATAAAAGAGGTCCTAGAACTGAGCTCAAACACTGGACCTGTGAGCATCCATAATACATAATTGCCAGGTCACTCCCTGATCATATCCAGACTCCTCCAAGTAGGTCCCTCCAGTACCATGCCCAGGTACAGGATAGCAATATTGCCTTTTGGGGACTGCTCCCAAAGCAGCAGATTCAAGACATGGTTTGGCCACCTCAACAGTTCTGCCATGCTATCCCAGCAGACTGTACACCCTCACACACTCCCCCGTGCTCTTGTGACATCCCCCTGTGCATGTAGCACCAGTTTCATGCTATAAAAGCAACATCCCTGAGAGTTGGAACACAACATCACTATGTTTCAGGCATTTGATACTGGAGAAAATGCTCAAAGCTGTAAAAACCCCTGGGCACCCCACAGGGGTCACATGAATTCCAGTTCAAAGTGCCATGAAGCAGGAACACAACTCCTGCTCTGATAAGCAGGTAGCATGAATCAGTCTGCGCTGCTTGGCTTTGGGCACAGGGACTGCTCTCTACATCTCTTTTATTTAGAGATGCAGACACAGTGAAGGAGAAGTGAGGCTTCTTAATTATTAAAAGTTGTGGTTTTAGTCTCCATAATCTACTTTTTCATCCTCAGATGCCACATTGAGGATTTCCCTTGTTCTGCCTTTCACCTGCCCTCCCTTTAACGGAACTGGGAAGGGCTTACAGGAAAAACAGGCAACTTTCTGCTTAAAGGACCTCAACTCTCGAGAGCAGAACATTGCTACTGCAAAATCACAGTGGTTCTCAGTCAAGGCCTGACTAATTTTACCCCACTGCTTTCTGGACAGTGTAACTCCATTGACTTACTCCTGATTTACCATGGCGTAAGAGAGAAAACTTCACCTTCCTTTCCATACCAAAGGAATATTTTTAGTGAACTGAATCCAGAGGAAATTAAGACTATTTTAGGCTTTGCCAATAGGTCAAAGAAGGCTGAGACAGTCTAATGATATAATTGCCAGTAAGAAAACCGTAACTTTCTGCACCCTTTCCTAAGCCAGTACAAGCATATGGAGTGCTCAGCAGATGGAGTGATACAGAGATACACATCTGGAATGCAGGTGCTCCACCAGATATTTGGTGGCATTCCAGCAGCTGGATTTCTCTGTAGGCATCCTCCACTGTTTATTGCCAAGAAAGAGGTTTGTCCCTAATTGGCATTAACAATAACAAGAATATCTCCTCCTCCCTAACAAGCTAAAGGCTGGAGTCAGTCATACACGTCGCTCTGCTTCCCTTTATTCTAACTCTCTTATGATTAGACCACCCTCCTCTTCATCTGCTTGGCAGACTGCTTCACTGAGGTGGATATCAGGGCCACCACCAGTTGTAGGTTCTTTATTGCTTGTCAGTTCTTCAGCTGAGCATATTTTTTATTCCTCAGCAGCTGGGAAAACCCAGAGGAGAGCAACAGTGACTTCTTGAAACTTGAATGTATTCAGCTTCACTGGTAGCTTTCATCTGCTGTGCTAGTGTTTCTGCAGTGGAGGGGGGATAAATTTACTAGAAGCCTTTTCAGATAGGACAGCTCTAAATATAGCCACACAAAACAAATATAATTCTTCAGAGATTGGCCCCATTAATTCATACACCCAGTTTGAGCTCTGCTAAGCAGCTCCAGTACTTTTACCAGTGAAGATACATGTCTATCTTTAAAGCAAGGCCAAAGTTGACACACATGTTCTGTAGTACACTCCAGCCAGTGCATAAATGCATGTTCCCCTGAACGTATGCCACAGTTCCACAAAGAAAGTATAAGGAAAAAATGGAATTGACTTGCTTAACCAAAACATCAGTTTAGCTGGTTGCTAATACATATTTCAGAATATCTTTTGTTTTTCACCCCACTTAAATTTTCATTCTCAAAGGTATTAAGAACTGTAGACATTTAAAATACAGTTTCTTATTTCAAAACCTTAAACAAGCTACATAAAACCTGCCATGAATATCTGGAATGCTCCATCTGAACGTCTCTCCCTAAAGAACAGAGACTTGCCTCAAGCAAAGAGTGGGGTATTTTATTTTAAAGGATTTGTGGCATCCTGCTACTGCTTTGCATCTGTAACACCTTTAAGAATTTAGCTGGATACAAAGGCTAATTCATTACAAAGAGTCAGTAAAGTTCTAATATTAGGATCTTGATTAATCTTCCCAAATTGTTGTGTTATTACAAAATATATACTGAGTAAAATTTTTTTTATAATAGACCTATAGAAAGAAAAATATTAAAAAGTGTGGTTATTCAACAACAGTTATTAGAAAGAATTGCTTTGCACTCACTCTCAGCACCACAAGAAAGTTTGTAAAGTCCCTCTATTGTGCAAATTCTGAAGGTTTCACATTGGTTGAATTGTGGCCATCTGTGATGGCCACACGAATAGTAATTTCTGAACATACAATGAGCACGAGAGGCAATCATTTACTAATGCACCATTGTAAAGATAACCCACCTATAATTTACAGGCAACCCTGAGACACGCAGCAATTCTGAACACTATTACTGTGTTGGTGCTACACATACACTTAGTGCTGCAATGAAGGTCACAGCCTCGCCCAACAGGAAGAATGATCCAGCTTTTCAGGTACTCACCCAAGCATCAGGAAACCGTCAGAGATATCCTGCATTACACCACTTTAAAATGCCAACTATGGGTACCTAAAGTTACTTGCCGCAGTTACTATGGTGTGTAAAGTCAAAAGACCATTAGGTGATTCAGATATCCCTGCTCAGGCAGGAAGGAAAGGTAGTTAGAGTGCCCAAGTTCAGCATCACAACAGAGATCTTAATTAATATTTCTTCTAGAAAAATAATTGTTGCCATAGTGGTAAATTATTTGAATGAAAAAAGGTTTTATCCTCATAACACTGTGAAAGCATCGAGTATCAGTGGTCCCAGACTTTCTCATAGAGCCAAAAGATGGAGATCTTAACATCAAAATAAACTATGTTTAGAATAAATGAAAAGCCATAGAATGATCCCATTGAAAGCTTACTAAAAACGGAAAGCAGAGCCCAAACTGTTTGTTGTTTTTCAAAAAAGCTAAAAACCTAAATTTATTTTCCCAGGTCAAGATTTAGTTTCTCAAAGGCCCAAGGAATCTCAGTTTTTACCATACTGCTTATACTACAACACCTATTGCGGGTATCCATAAGAGGTCTGCAACTCCTTGACTTTCTTATGAGGATGGAGGCTGCAGTGGGGAAAAAGGAAGCTGTTTTGATTTTCGCCACTTAGAAATGGTCCTTTGAGAAAATTCAGTCAGATTGGCATTGCTAGATCATAGCTGATCACTTCTGTCAATCCCAGGTGTAGTCCATCTGACATAACTACACTGTCATGGTATCCAACAGGAGAAAAAAAATATGTATAAAAGGAGAGAGAATCAAGTAAATTTCTCAGGGATCTGAACAAAAGGAGTATCTGTCTTCTGTGCCTAACAGCTGAGACACTGAGGGTCAATAGCAGTTTATTTCAGCACATAACATTAACGACGGGATGCTTTGACTATGCTATCCCTTGACCCATTCTATTAGTGGAAAGCTGCTTAAGACTTTCATATTCTCCAAGGCCTCCCTTTTTCTTGACCTGGACTGAAACTACATACCATACCACAAACGTATACTGTTTCAGGCACTTTGATAGTTTTACAATTCCAGGCTGTGATCAATTACTGACTATTTGAGATTTATAACAAGTGCTTTTTCCACAGAACTGAAATCTGATGGTGACTTCAACTAGGAACTCTGCTAAAGCTGAAGAACTGGTATTTAAAGAAGAGGCACCGAATGGATCCATATTTCAAGATCTAACAAACTCAGAATTGGACACTTTTGTGCCAGATTTATTCAAACAAACACTGTTAAAGGCTGAATCAATTACAGTAGGACTTGTGTACATTAAAAAGTTCCATGAAGATAGGATATGAAAGTAGTTACACTGCAGATATACTGGTACAGTTGCACATATTTAAACATTGACAAGCTGAGAGAGTTGGGGTTGTTCAGCCTGGAGAAGAGGAGGCTCCAAGGAGATCTTATAGCGACCTTCCAGTACCTGAAGGGGGCCTACAGGAGAGATGGGAAGGGACTCTTTATCAGGGACTGTAGCGATAGGACGGGGGGTAATGGTTCTAAATTGAAAGAGGGTAGATGTAGAATTAGATGTTAGGAAGAAATTGTTTACTGTGAGGGTGGTGAGACACTGGCACAGCTTGCCCAGAGAAGTTGTGGATGCCCCATCCCTGGAAGTGTTCAAGGTCAGGGTGAATGGGGCTTTGAGTCATCTGGTCTAGTGGAAAGCATCCCTGGCCATGGCAGGGAAGTTGGAACTAGATGATCTTTAAGTTCCTTTCCAACCCAAGCCATTCTATGATTCCTTCTCGCTGCCTGTAATCCTATATTACTGTTTTCCATACCTTATTGATCTTTAAGGTCCCTTCCAACTCGAACTATGATTCTGTGATTTATTCTACCCCTCTTTTTCAGATTATTTTTTGACACTGGGGAAATAGCTTAAACCAAGACAGTCATATTATAGAAGAGGCCCGGATCAGTGACTAATTAGTGCCTTTAAATTAGAAGGGTGTTCTCATGGTCAAGAGTAGACAATAGTCAGTTCCACAGGATACATCTACTCACATAAGACCACTTCACCAGGCTACTTATGTTACGAGGTTCCTAACTTCGGCAAAACAGTTAGGTGCATGAAGTTGCATGGGATGAATACAGACCTAGAATATCCAGAGAGGGCATTATAGAAACATAGGACCACAGTCATGCAATCTCCATACCCACTACTAAAAGGGACTTCATGTGGAGTCAAAATCTAATTTACTTCAGGTCCATGCAAAGGACCAGGTACCTAAGCCTGCACTGTGCAACACCACATCAATGTGTGGAAACATTCAAGCTCGCTCGAAATAATGTCTACAGAGCGAGAAGCATCTTTATACCAGTGTGATATTTCTAACACAGTAAATAGCCACGATAAGACACAGATCCAAAGCATCATGTTAATGTGAATTTTCTTCTTCTGAAAGACAAATACACTTTGTCTTTCCAAAGTCCAAAAGACTTGCACTGAACTGTGAAGGTAACACATCTCACTGGGAACCTCCTGCTCTAACAGCATGCGGATGTGGTCATGCCCTTAGGAGGGCTTTCATTACTCAACCAAATCATATTTTAATACAGCACACATAGAGCTGTGTGAATAAAATACTTACTATACTAAGACAGACTGAAAAGTTGGGATTGCAATCCACCTAGCAAAACTGCAGGAACAGGGAGGAAGTGTCATTTCTGTTTTAGAACGAATGTGTGTCATTCCTTCTGTAGAAATAAGCAAAATGCCTACAGATTTTCCAATGAGAAGAGATAGCCTGCATTCAAGAGTGGCTCAGCACCATCTTTCTTTCAAAATTATCTATTTCAGAAATACAAGATTCCAATCAAAGATTCCTGTAATCAATAAGTGCTGTTAACCGTTAGACACTTCGAAAGATCTTGTATTGAGTATTTCAATAAAATTGTAAAATTTAGTAATGAGTTACACATGGCATGACCACAATGAAATGAAGTGTCCTTTTCCCCAATTAAGAAAAGATACAGAGGAATCATCTGGGATTAAGATGCAGGCCAGGGTGTGGCTAAAACACTGTGTTTCCATTATGTAGGTAAATATGGGTCCAAATGAGAGGCTCATGATCATGTGGGAAGTGTGTCCTGAAGTTGGAATTGAACTGAAAACTCCCAACTTCCTGTACTGTATTTTTCCTACCCAGCCTAAATTCTCATTGGCCCTAAGATACCTTAATCATTAAATAAAAGTTACTCCAAACAAACTACTCACATGGCCTTGAGGATTACAGTGATTCTCAAGAATATATATATTTCCTTCTCGTCCCCCCATCCTATCTTTTTAAAGCATTGTGAAGAATTTTTAAGAGAATGCTCTGCAAAAGACCAAGTGAATTGCCTTGTTCTTCTGACATACATCTGTAACCCATCTTGCTATTTCTGAACACAAACAATTTTGTGCACAAAGATACTGAAATTCCTTTCTTCCCCCGTGACTGCACTGGTTTTATATGCCTCCACTGTTACATCTCAGTAGTTCTAGCACCAAACCTGTAACATTGCAAATACAGCACATCTTGATGGGCCATACAGATGTACTCCAAGTGTTCGGGATCTGACTCAGCCATATGCAGCTGGCTTTCTTGGCTAACTCTCACCCTCTTGGAGTTTTATTTTTGATGTTTGCAACGCTCTTCAGCACATGTAGGTAACAGACCACGTAAATATAAAGCATTTTTGTAAGAACAGATCTGGATGTCCTCAATTACAATGCTTTCATCCTTGCATTCCCAGTGATTTCCTTGAAACCAAATATATTGCTTTTCACAGGTATTTCCAAATTTGCTCCATAATGGGTAATGAAGAGTAGAGCCAGTAAAATTTTTCAGCTGGAAAAATTTCCCATAAAAAGTCAAGGCTTCCTTGAAAATGAAATTTTTCATAGCACTCAAGAGTTACATTTATCAGAGTTGAAGGCCCAGAATTTTCTATTAACTTCACAAACACTCACTTCAGTATGATTCTATCCAGGCTTTTAAAAATATCGCAAACACAGTGTGGACATTTATAGTGAGAATTAAATCTGACAGGAAAGGCTATATTTTCTATCACATTAAAAATGTAAGAATTTTTTTCCCTGCCTTATTATTTTCAATTTTTCTAACCCAGTATATATGAAGACAGCATTCAGATTGTTTAAAGGATGCTAATTATTATCAAAGTCTTTTCAGTAAGGAAGCATATAGGAGCTCTGAATGGGTCTGAGATCTTTGGATCCAAAATAACTTTCTGATCCCATCATGCTGCTGTGGAAAGCCTGAGTTGTTGCACAGGATGGGCTGTGAAGGGTCTGTCTCATCTCTCTGACCTACAGAGGCTCCCGGACAACTAAGAGCTGGAATACTTGGTGGCAATTGTCTTACTGAACTCTTCTGTTAAGTGTAGTATTATCTTATTCTCTCTGCCCAGATATAGTAGATTTCCAATTGTTTTCTCCCATGCTAGTGGAGGTAAAGGATGTTTTGGTACTTCAACACAGGTCTCAAACACTTATTTAGTTCTTCCCAATTTCCTAATGTTCAGCTGTTGTTGCTTTGCAGGTGGATGGGTTGCCCAGCTCTCACTCCCTATAGAGGTTTTGTACAACCAGAGTCAGATTTTTCTTGCCTTTTTTCCCTCATTGAATTTTCATGGATGTTTTTGCCAAGGTTTGAGACATGTTAATTCATTGAATAAAGTCCGATTGCGTCTACCCATCAGCATGTGTGCTAAAGAAGCCAAGCCCTCTCTGGGTGCATTCCCAAACTTCATCAGGCTAGATACAAATGTGCACCATTTTACTGCTTAGCTTATTAGTTCTAAAATCTCCAGATTCTTTACCTCATTCTGGCATTGGAAAGCTGGGAGGAGGGCTTTTAACTGAACATATATTACAAAAACACTACATTTAAGCCTCCTTTATATTGGAATGGAGAACTGACCCCAAATTCTTCAGAGCTGTAATGAAAAAAAGGTTCACTACATGACTCAATGTGTCACACTCTCTCTACATTTGGTGGAGTGCTTCACCTTTATTACATATGTTACAATATTTTTAAATTCAGAGCATACACTCCACACCAGGATCCAATCTGACTTGCTCTTTCTTTACTTACATATTTAATACTGAGATAAATAATATGGGTGCACTTATTTTTTTTTAATTAACATTTTTCTTGCTACTAGAACAGCTGGGCAAACCGATCATTCTCATTTTTCTAAAAATTGTTCTTTTAATAATATTTCTGTTTAATAGTATGATCTCAGACTAGCGTTTATTGCTGCTCTTTTTTCTTTTCTTTACAAGATTTCTTTTAAACCTGTTATTTTAAGTACATGAAAATCGTTGTTCTTCATTTCAATTTGATATTTGCTAATCCTGAGCAAGTAAGAACAATATGCTTCATTCATACTTGTCAATACATGGAAGTATTAATAAATACACCTTTTCACATTCAGGTCCTATACTGGTTTCCAGTTTACTCTAAAAGGTTTAACGTCAGGTAATTCAAAGCTTCTAAGGCCAAAAGGGCCAGCCATAATTATTAACAGGTACTCAGGAGACTACAAGGAATTATGAGTTAATGTCTTTCATGTGTCTTGAATTCTGGAGAGGATTCCCTGCTTTAAGATGAAGCTGGGTATTTATTAAAGAAGTTGCACAAATAGATGAGGCATCTTAGGTTTCACAGTTGCATTCAAACCACGTGCTCCCTAAGCTTCGTGCTACTGACCTCTTGCCTCTTCCATCCTATTTACCATCCTTCAATTTGTAGGCAGGTTCCCACACAGCACATATTATTCATTATCCTAGCTGCCTGCTGGGCTGGACTCTACATAGACTCCTGGCTATAATTCATTTTTAGATGTCAGTTTTTAAGACATGAAATGAACAAAGTCAAAGGCTTGATGCCATGCCTGTTCTGAGCCTGCCTTGTCATTCTGATCAGATCTCCTACACCAACTCTGCAAATTTACTTTTGACACATCTCTGTATAGATCTTGATGGAGCAGTCACTGGATCTGACCTGCTTCTAAGCTATCTTCACAGGAAGAACCTAGCAGCATGCAATTACAAGATACCCAACTGTTGATGTAAGCTTCTTCCCAAATCTACTTACTGTTTCCCTTATAAGATTGGAAACTGGGAAGTATCTATTGTTGCTGTGCCAGAGACACTCATCAGATTAAATATTTCATTGCACAAGGTGCCATGCAGAACCATATAAAATATGGTCCTTATTCAGTCTAAATTACTTTTGAGGAAGAGGATAACTTTAGTTTAAGAAATAACAACATAACGCAAAGTATCTGGAAGCATGCTCATGGATCTGGATTTCTTTCCACATGCTTTTTTGGCAAAATTGAGTTTGGAAGTAGAATTCAGCTGATCAGTCTATGCTGAGTAAACTGTCATCCTTCCTAGTCAGTAGGAAAAGTTATGCAGCTGTTTCCAGGGCAGCTGTATAAATTCAACTAAGTCACAGGAAAAGCTTTTTATTCATTATAATATGGCCTGAGGCAAAATAAAGCTGAAGTTATTAAACTGTAACTACAAGCTAGCCACAGTAAAATATATTGAAGTCAAGATTAAAAGCACGTACAGAGTATGAACTCCTGCTATGGAGGGTGGAGGTTAACAGAGAAGAAAAACCTAATTCTGCAGTGAAAAACTGAAATTCCTAAAAATCTCTGTTCATGTAGCCAAGTGGATTCTGGGGTTTGAAAACTGATATTAAATGTCTGCGTCACTCAAAAGAAGAGAGAATCAATCCAGTAATTTTCACTTATAAAACCAACAATAATAGCATGTTCTTTCAATCATGACCTTGATAACTTTTTTTAAGAGCTTCAGACAGCACCCTATGTCAAACTGTAGTTTTTTCATGGCAGGGTTGAACTGTTTTGAAAATGCAACAGTTGGCCACGATAAACCTTTATCTTCATTTACCCATTGTTACTTGTATTTTTGTAGCCTTCTGGTAGCAAAAGGTCACATTTCCATGAAGATAAATTCCTTATTAGACCCAACTGTGGTCTGAGGTCATTGCATATCTGTGCCAGGACAGACTTAGAAGTGACGGTGAATAGGAAGTTTTTTGTGTTGTATTGTCCTGGCTTACTGCAGCCGGAGCCAGACAGCGTTAGGACCAATATCAGCATGGGCTAAAGCAGACATATCTTTCCAGTTGCTCATCACACAACAATGAGTAAATAAACACTGTCCTCCATCCAGACTGAGCTGTCAGCCCAATTAGGCATGAGAATGTCCTAACGCACCATGTTTCCTATATCTTCACCTACAGTTTCTATCGCTCGTATGCCTGGGGTGATTTCAGATAGACATGGCTGCATTTAAACACAGCTATGCTGCTGGCAGGGGTCAGGTCTGCTGTGTCAACACTAATCCTTCCTGTCTACTATCAGCTAGTTTGACGTTTGATTTGTGTCAAGTTTCTGTGTCCACTGGAAGCCAAATATCACAGCTCTGAGATAACACTTTGCCCCACTTTCCTCCAATCACTGAATAATTTCGTATTTTCTCTCCTCATACTCTGAATCAAGGGGATCACCAGTTACTAAAGTAAAGTAGCATATGTCTGAGAAATTATACTAGAATAGACACCGTTTCACTTCATATCATTCAGTGGCAGGTACTAAAGAAAACAGAAGGTCCTCAACTACAAGAATTTTATGCCTGACATTTTGAACATCTCATTGAAGTGGGCTCTGTTTTATCAAGTGCAATAGAGCAGGGTCTAATATAACACTGATTTTTCTATACATACTAAAATCTGACATAAAATAAGGCCAGCCACTCAGTACAGGATATCTCAATGTTCACGTCAGACTTGTTGTAAACGAAGCCAAAGGCTTCTCTCACCCCCCCCAACTCCACCGAACAGTTTGTTATGACTCTGTGATAAAGATCGGTATCTACTGAAAGATAAGCCAGGACCACCACCAAATCGGGCCTTCAAAGCATGCTGAACTGCATTATACCACAGTGTGAAAGGATATGCCTGTCATGAAGGTGCCAGCTCTTGTCAGAAGGCTGTTCCTCCTATTTTTGCACCGGAGGAGGACTTTCTCATGCGCCCCAGTAGCCATAGGCTAAGCCTTTAACTGTATGTACCATATGTAACATTATGCTGTATCATACACAATGGTTATGGTCCACAGCTCTGGCATATGAGGTGATCAGCTGTGACACTGGGTAATTCTGAACTGCAAAATCTCCACATACAGAGTTTTCAAATCAAGTTAATTTTTCATGTTTGAGAAAAAGGAGCATAACGTTCCTGAAAATTAAGCCATTTCTTAACAATAAATAAAAAGAAAAAGGTATTTATAAGTCTAGATACTGATTTATACCACCCTAACCAGTCACCTAAGCCAACAGTACTGTACACAGCACAATAACCCTCTTCTCTTTTGTCATTTACACTGACTCTTCCAAAATCAAAATTTTTCCCTCAAGGAAATAGCGTCACCAAATTTCATATTTGTGTTTAAAAATAAAAATTCTCTCATCTGTATTATCAAAGCCATGAACTTTGAAAATCTTTTAGACTAAGTTCCAGATTATGAGGAAAAAAGACACTATAAGATATATGAGCATGTGTATGTGATACACTCACTACAGATATAATTATATAGTATATGAAAAGCAAAGTTTAAATAGATTGCAATGGTGGCTAAGTAAACAGAATGTTTAGTAAACATAGAATCATAGAATCATCTAGGTTGGAAGGGACCTTAAAGATCATCTAGTCCAACCATCAACCTAACTCTGACCAAAAAAATAAGTAAGAAAAAACCAAACCACTAAACTATACTCCTGAGGACCATGTCTACCCGTCTTTTGAACACCTCCAGCGGTGATGCCTCAACCACTTCCCTGGGCAGCCTGTTCCAATGCTGGTTAACCCTTTCTGTGAAGAAATGTTTCCTAATATCCAATCTAAACCTCCCCTGGCACAACTTGAGGCCATTTCCCCTTGTCCTATCTCCTGTGATCTGGGAGATGAGACTGACCCCCGCTTCTTTACACCCCCCCCTTCAGGTAGTTATAAAGCGCGATAAGGCCTCCCCTCAGCCTCCTCTTCTTCAGACTGAACATCCCCAGCTCCCTCAGCCTCTCCTCATAAGACTGACTCTCCAGACCCCTCACCAGCTTCGTTGCCCTTCTCTTCATATGGTGCTCCAGCACCTCACTGTCTTTTTTCTGGTAAAGGACCCCAAAACTGGACACAGCACTCGAGGTGAGGCCTCACCAGTGCCCAGTACAGGGGGACGATCACCTCTCGGGCCTTACTCACCACACTGTTCCTGATACAGGCCAGGACACCATTGGCCTTCTTGGCCACCTGGGCACACTGCTGGCTCATGCCAACAGTCGATCAACACCCCCAGGTCCTTTTCTGCCAGGCAGCTCCAGCCACTCTGCCCCCAGCCTGTAGCGCTGCAGGGGGTTGGTATCACCCAAGTGCAGGGCCCAGAACAAGGCCTTATTGAAACTCATCCTGTTGGTCTCAGCCCGTCGATCCAGCCTGTCCAGATCCCTCTGCAAAGTCTCTCTACCCTCCAGCAGGTCGACACTGACACCCAGCTTGGTGTCGTCTGTGAACTTACTGAGGGTGCACTCGATCCCCTCGTCCAGATCATTGATAAAGATGTTAAAGAGAACGGGTCCCAGTACCGAGCCCTGTGGGACACCACTCGTGACCGGCCGCCAAGTGGATTTGACTCCATTCCCCACCACTCTCTGGGCCCGGCCCTCCAGCCAGTTTTTAACCCAGTGGAGAGTGTTCCCATCCAAGCCATGGGCAGCCAGTTTCTCCAGGAGGATGTTGTGGGAGACTGTATCAAAGGCCTTGCTAAAGTCCAGGTAAACAAAATCCACAGCCTTTCCTTCATCCAGCAAGCGTGTCACTTTGTCATAGAAGGAGTCTATACTGCTTTGATGTACTGTATAGTGGATGTACTGTGTACTGTAGTACTATACAGTACTACATACTGTGTCTTTGGTAAACAGTACATTACTGCCACCAGTAAACAGTAAGGCTCTTTGTTGAATGGGTTTGTCTTCACAACACGAGTTAGTTACCCCTTATTCTACATGTTTCAGCTCTTTTTCATAGAATCATCTAGGTTGGAAGGGACCTTAAAGATCATCTAGTCCAACCATCAACCTAACTCTGACCAAAAAAATAAGTAAGAAAAAACCAAACCACTAAACTATACTCCTGAGGACCATGTCTACCCGTCTTTTGAACACCTCCAGCGGTGATGCCTCAACCACTTCCCTGGGCAGCCTGTTCCAATGCTGGTTAACCCTTTCTGTGAAGAAATGTTTCCTAATATCCAATCTAAACCTCCCCTGGCACAACTTGAGGCCATTTCCCCTTGTCCTATCTCCTGTGATCTGGGAGATGAGACTGACCCCCGCTTCTTTACACCCCCCCCTTCAGGTAGTTATAAAGCGCGATAAGGCCTCCCCTCAGCCTCCTCTTCTTCAGACTGAACATCCCCAGCTCCCTCAGCCTCTCCTCATAAGACTGACTCTCCAGACCCCTCACCAGCTTCGTTGCCCTTCTCTTCATATGGTGCTCCAGCACCTCACTGTCTTTTTTCTGGTAAAGGACCCCAAAACTGGACACAGCACTCGAGGTGAGGCCTCACCAGTGCCCAGTACAGGGGGACGATCACCTCTCGGGCCTTACTCACCACACTGTTCCTGATACAGGCCAGGACACCATTGGCCTTCTTGGCCACCTGGGCACACTGCTGGCTCATGCCAACAGTCGATCAACACCCCCAGGTCCTTTTCTGCCAGGCAGCTCCAGCCACTCTGCCCCCAGCCTGTAGCGCTGCAGGGGGTTGGTATCACCCAAGTGCAGGGCCCAGAACAAGGCCTTATTGAAACTCATCCTGTTGGTCTCAGCCCGTCGATCCAGCCTGTCCAGATCCCTCTGCAAAGTCTCTCTACCCTCCAGCAGGTCGACACTGACACCCAGCTTGGTGTCGTCTGTGAACTTACTGAGGGTGCACTCGATCCCCTCGTCCAGATCATTGATAAAGATGTTAAAGAGAACGGGTCCCAGTACCGAGCCCTGTGGGACACCACTCGTGACCGGCCGCCAAGTGGATTTGACTCCATTCCCCACCACTCTCTGGGCCCGGCCCTCCAGCCAGTTTTTAACCCAGTGGAGAGTGTTCCCATCCAAGCCATGGGCAGCCAGTTTCTCCAGGAGGATGTTGTGGGAGACTGTATCAAAGGCCTTGCTAAAGTCCAGGTAAACAAAATCCACAGCCTTTCCTTCATCCAGCAAGCGTGTCACTTTGTCATAGAAGGAGTCTATACTGCTTTGATGTACTGTATAGTGGATGTACTGTGTACTGTAGTACTATACAGTACTACATACTGTGTCTTTGGTAAACAGTACATTACTGCCACCAGTAAACAGTAAGGCTCTTTGTTGAATGGGTTTGTCTTCACAACACGAGTTAGTTACCCCTTATTCTACATGTTTCAGCTCTTTTAAATTTAAGGGATAGATTACAATATAAGAGTTCCTTCCTTACACCCAAGTTACTAAATCACTCCAGCCTTTCACGCTCATCAAACCACATAAGACTTGCGGTGGCGAAGCACCCCAGGAAAAAAATGTGCCCTCTCCATCCCTGATGACAAAATCTGACCTTGATTTCATTTGAGTCTCTGGGAAGGATTAAGCTTGGGTTAGAAAAATCCAATAGGCAAACATTTCTTTTAAATTCTCAACTGGTAGCAAAATACAAAGACGCACTCAAAAAAAAAAAAAAGGCTAGGGCTTCTGAACCGAAACAAAACAATATTAAAAAAATAAAGAAACTGAAAAAGTTGAACATAAACACTTAGAGTAAAATGAAGATGTTTTAAGCTACAAGAGAAGTTTAAAACCATGCAACAACAACCTTTATCAATCACACCAGAGATATAAATGCTTTGCTATCTCACCAGCAGCAGTAGGTAAGAGCACACTCATTCCCAGATATATTTCCATTTGCCTGATTATGTTCTTGCACATACCATGCTGAATCTTTCAAAGTGCTCAGCCTTCTAAAGTCACAGTGAGAGTGGTCAGCTCAACTGCAGTTTGCTACCCAAAATTCACCTTGATTTTGTGGGAATTCAAAGCTATCAAAAAAAAAAAAAAAAGGAAAAATAAAGAACAATAGTCTAGACGGAACAGCACTCCAGTGGTTAAAATCCAGATATTAGGAAAATAATCACATTATTTTTCCCTTCCATGAAAATAGAGACTATATTAGAATGTACATGCCATGTTTTTTTGGTTTTGTGGTTAAACGGTCCTCAGGCAATGATGTTATTTACATAGTCTGCTTCAAAAAGCAGGCTGGTCTAGCTGATCTCTGAGGTCCTTTCCAACCTGAACCATTCTACAATCCTATATAAATGAAGACTCAGGTCTTTATCTGGAGACTGGGACTGCATGTGACTGTAGAACTGGAACCTGTGGAAATGTAATTTGAACTCTGGGGGGTTTTTTGTTATCAGTAGTTTTGAGTTCTTCATCCACTGGCTTGATGTTTCTGAGAGTTTCTCTCAATTCTTTTGGTCACAAGTTGTTTCCCTTTTACTCACCAAACCTTTGAACTCTTGCTGTCAACAGTTTCTAGTTTAGCATACCTTACTGCCACTCACAAATGAATTATTTATAAGTAAAGCTCAAATATTATTTACTTGCTGTAGCCTGTTTGAGTGGATCTAGTATTTCTCTTTGATTTGAAGAGTGCTTTTCAAGGTGTCTCTTTGGCATTCTGCTTGGTGCTGGACCACTGTGGTGACCAGAACATCTGTGAAGGAAAGAATTTGCTGTGGACTGTGACATGAAAGGACAAGAAACTGAAATTGCTCATAAAGCATGCAAGAAACTGAGGGGCTAGAAGAATTAGAACCTCTGACTGACAGGAAATTCTATATGCGCTGACCTGTGCTGTGTCTGGCCTACACCTACAACACCAAACACAAATGGGATGAAGCTCTAGTACATACACATGGTACAATACTGGTACTCAGATGATAATTTAAACTTGACTCATCATGTCTTAATCACAGGTGAGAAAAAAAAAAAAAAAAAAAAAATCAATCTACTGGATTTTAGGCCTTCCAAACCATTACTTGATAATGCTCATTTTTAGTCATTTCTCTGTTACTAACCACTAAGATATGCATAAGCAAAACTGGTACGTTATTAAGCAGAAGGAAGGAAGGAAAGCAGAAGAGATCCATAGAAAAGATTGAACCAAAGCAAAAAGAAAGTTTACACAATCCTTTTTTCCTCCATGCTACCTACTGCAGGTTAGCTACTCTCTTTTCAAAATAGACATCTGAAATGGGAAGCTTCCCTTGAACGATCAAGAATATCAACCCCTCTCTTTCTAGATTTTAATTTCTCCATTTTCCTTATTGTGTGGAAAATTGTTAGTCCTCATATCTGCTACCAAAGAGGTGGATATGGACAATAATAATGCTTCTGTCTCTATCTAGGATAATGTATCAAAGGTCATAGATGAGGGCAGGAAAAAGGCTTGATCTTCCAGGAGTGGCTGGAGAAGACAGAGGACTAGAGGGAACTTCCAAGTCTGTCACACATCCTTAATATAGAAGATTAAATTATCTGTGCTGCATAAGGGACAGGAACATGCTTCTCTTTGCTCCCCTTGAAAGCAAGAAGGGAAAGGAGGAACTGAAGCAGGAGTTCACCTGTTCTCTGCATTGCTCCTGGAGCAGGATGGTTATATATTACCTACTGCTTGCAGCCTGGGCATAAGGTAGTTGTGACCAATGTTGTTTTCTTAAGAATTTATCTCGTCCACTCAGATGAGCATCTCTTTCAAAAGCCATCCCAAAAGAACTGTGCTATTCTAAGAAAAGGGAACACACGAGACAATGATCCACTCTATAGAGCAAAGACTATCAGTAAAAATGCTGTGAAACCTGACTGGACTCAACTCAACTGGGCCACAGCTGCAATGGTGGAAAACACAAGCAGCAACACTACCTATCTGAAGCACATCTACTATGTACTTTGACAAGAGTGGTTGTTGGGATCCTTCACACAAGTCACTCCTGTGCCAACATTGAACATAAACTTTTGGGTGGACTATGAAGCCAATCATTTTAAGGCATAAGCTTTCACTGAAAATATTTTGTCCACTTGATCTTCAAGTGCTGATGTCCTTCATTACAGCTGTTAGTACGTAACAGGGAGCACAACAATGTGACCAGAATGGACTTGTCCCTACGCTGAGAGGTTTACAAATGATGTTCCTTGGCTCTTTTGTGAGCAATTCAGAATTTCTTGGGGTTTTCCAGCTGCTTTTATATCACTAGTTCATCTAAGTCACAACAGGGCCTAACCAGCCCCTTTTCCCAGACAGGAATGGGAACCCATGGGTTGTGGTTGCGGTAAATTAATAAGGGGGTGAAAAAAAAAAAAGGGACTTTTCCCATGTGTTTTACAACACTGCAAATCTGTCCACCATCCAGTTCATTTGTAGTGTACCATTTTCTTGCCAGTCATTCCTGTGCTCACTTGCTATATGATATAACACTATGCTCTCCTTCCCTGCAAATTTTATTTTTAATGAGTTCTCTGAATTTCAAAAGGACAGATACTGATGATGTAAGTTGGTGTCACTCCACTGTAGATTTTTAAATCGGATCCAGATCTGCTTCTAAAATATGTATTTAAATAATACTATGTATGAGGAATTCCCAACTTGTAATGTACATAGCCTTAAGACATAATTATTGCCTCTATTTGCATAAGAACATTTACATAGCTATGCAATAAAAATGCTCAGGAAGGAAGTATCTTTACAGACTGAATTTCACTTTACATAAGTATATCACAAATTAGGCCCAAATTCATACCTTGGGAAAAGATAATACAGCTTTATAAATTCTTAAAATGCAGCATTTCTCAAAGACTAAAGATTCCCACTAAAATGCAGGATTTCCTGAAACCAGCTTTACAACAAAAAAAGCCTTTTTAAAGTCTTTTAAAGTCTTTTTAAACTACATCCTCATCACTATCATTTATTTGTCAGTACAAGTACCATTAGAATTTTTTTTTTTTGCGGTGTTTCTTCATAATTATCAGCGGAATTTCCCTGGAAACCACTTTCCATTCATTTCCACAGGCCTGAGGAGTGTGAGCAGAACTGACAAATCTTAGAAACACGCTTTGAAGCAGCACAGCGACTCTTCATTCTTTGGCAAAGCTTTGGTCAGTCTGTGGTTCACGTAGTCCGAGAAACCATTTACGCATCATTCAAAATTACAGTGATTAAGAGTTGCATTTCAGCAGAGGAAACCTAAAAGGCTGTATAACTAGTTTTCCCACAGTCCATGAATCCAAAACTTACGTCTTAGTGTAGTCTCACCTTCCTCCTTTTGTACAGCTGATCAACATTTGTAGCCAGACTATCTGTTTTCTATCAAAGGATGTGGCCCTACCTCAGTGTGATTTTAAGTAAGGGAAAGAAACCACCAACTGCCTGAAGTTCACCAGAATACATCGGGGAAGTTATTTAACTTGTAAATAAAAGGTCTTGCCATGGCCCTTGACAATCACTCCGGCATCACTAGCCCCTCAGATACTCAGGCCTGCGTGTTCTCAGAAATCTCATCTAGGCAAAGTATGAGATCAGGCTCCGGGACTCAATCCAAAAGTCCGCTGAAATCCATGAAAATAATCCCACTCACTCCCTGCAGTTAGCATGGGAAACCAAATCTCTCTGAATGCACCTGAAGTATATCCACAGTCAAGTACTTAATCTCCATGTATATAGCTTAAAACCATAGGTGTCCGCTTATTCATATTCTGTGTATTTACCATAACACATCACAAGATCCACTTTTCATCCAAGACGTGACTTAAGCAGATGATAATTGTTGGCAGTAAAATCATGTATTATGGTCATGCCCAAAATTCATGTTTGTTGTGCCAAGCATCACATATAATTAATATGTTTGTCATGTGTAATTTGTCCCATATACATTATCATGCCTCCTCCTCAACCGCTCTTCAGTGCAAGCCACGACACCACAACTAAAACCAGTATTTGTTGACAGGTTTATAACGCACAAAGGCTGGTCCAAATCTAGACCAGTCATTTACTAGAGAGACTGTACTCAGACTTCACCAATTATTAGAAAATAACACTTAATAAAACACAAAATATAAAGTGAAGAGAAGATAATGAAAGAACTTGCTACTGATAAGCTGTAACTTAGGCAATTGCTGCTTGCCTTTCAATGTGCTCCACCAGCTTCTCATATACAACCTCTTCCTTGTGTTTTATCAGCAATCTGCACTGTGCAGCCACTTAGCAGAGTCATCTCTGAGACCAAAGGCAATCGTACACAACAATGTATACTTACTATGGCCACCAAAGACAAAAAGATAAATTACAACAATGACTAAAAATAATGAATGCAAAATTCCCATGATATAAATATGGAGGCTTCTAAAAATTACGCCATAATGTTGAATTTATTCCTGGGAGCCAAAGGTTAAGTTGTAAAGCTGTCTGCACAGGTAGGCGACCATCTTAACAAGGCTCCAAAAGGAGTCACAGATCTCTGCTGGTGTTGGGAATATCTGAGTTTGTCATAACCCTGAATGTTAATGTTAGTATTGGGATGGTTATTAAATCTTGTGTCTTGAAGCTTAAGCCAGGCAGTAATTGCAGGGAATCTCTGGGGTGGTCTAACACTGAGGAACAGATTATCCCACATCTTGCTATTGTGAACCTTGAGACCTTCTACATTTGGCTATTAGCAGAAACAGGTTACAGCACCAAGTGAGTCTTCGGTGTGATGTAGTTCTTCTATCTACAGTGCTCTTGCACAAAAAGGAGGTCTGAGCACATCTGAAGGCTACATTACATATATGGTATCACAAACAATCAGGTGAATTGGCCCTCTTTACCTGTAAATGTGCTGCTTGACCTTTGGGAAACATACATACGATTAGCTTGCACAACTAGTTGAATAAAAACAGATGAAAAATTTAATAAAACACGCAAAACATGGGAAAGTCTCCTTTAAGAAAAGAATATTTCTTTTGCCTTTCTCACTATTGGATTTAATATCCTTTTTTTAGCTTTATACTTTTCAGTGTAGCAGGGAATAAAAGGCTGGTCAAGAAGATACCCATGCAGAGTTAAAAAGTGATGGGAGAAAGTTATTCTAAATTTCAAATTGAGATATTTTTAAAACTCTTATTGAATGGCTGGTCCTGACTTTCTTCTTTTGTCCTCCCAAACTTTAACTTAGAGCTGCAAAAAAAAAATATCCTAAGGAAGTCTGAGACATGAATCTTCCAGATGGGCACAAAATAAGGTACTTACAGGTACATGGATACCTTCAGTTGCTTCATGAAGGAGGCGGTTAAACTGCTACAGGCTTCAAATTCAGTGATTTATAGGAATGGGAACTATACAATATGCTCTTGAAATGCAGTTTGAAATGATTGATAAAGCTTTAGTCTGACTGAACACATACAGTAGATAGATTAAGCGTCTGGCTTATCTGTCTGGTCCTGGGTGTTCATCAGTCAACCTAACAAGCTAAAACTCAGGATTGTGGTCAGCAAGTTCATATTCATCTAAAAATATGGGGTCTGCAGCGAGCTCTTTCACACAAAGAGAGCACATTGAATCTGTTTAATGCTTGCTTACCCCTGCTAATGCTCTCCAGCTAGGAAAGGAAAAAACTGTGGACTTGAGAAGTAAGCTCACCCCTTGCATTTACTTCCCCCTTCATTACTTTTTAACATCACTTTAAGTAACAACTGCTGAAACCCATTAACAAAATCATTTTATGGTGCCAGAAATCTCAATAGCTCATAAAATTGTATTATGAACCATGTTAAATTTTGCACAAGTCAAATGTGATTTAATGGCTTTTAATCAAAACACTGGTGTTTTCTGTGTGGCTAGTTGCCTTCCAGCTTGGTACACAAAACAGCTTCAAAGTAAAGACCCAGCTCATAAAGGTGAAGTGAGGTAAGAAATGTGTGGTATAGAAAATCTAGGTACAAACTCCCAGCTGGTGTAAAGCAGTACGATGCCACAGCTCTCATGAAATCCCAGCTGCCATAGCTAAGAAGCTGAAGGGAGTACATTTAGAATCAGTGGCGTCACCAATAACTCTAATTTCACTACTTTAAAGGATGCAACTATCAATATTTTCGTAAGTCAAACAAATGATTTAAGTTGGATTCTGAGCTAAAGAAAATTCGAAGAATGTACTACGGACCACATGAACAATTCAGCGCAAGATGAGCCTGTTTTGAAATATCAGCTTCCTCCTCCCTGCCACTATTCACCACTTTGAGGCTGGGGGGGTGGGTGGTGGTGTGATAAAAAAGAAAGAAAGAAAAAAAAAAAGGATCAGTGAACTCCAAACCCCTTTGCTGTTAATCCGTGCTGAGTTTCAAACAAGCCTGTGGAAGGACAAGACCTGAAAAGGTATTCGCAATAAAAGAGGCAATGGACACAAAAGTATATGCTGCTAATTAAAAACTTAAAATTATATCACAATGACTTTAAATGAGAATGATCTCAGTCTAATCACATAATACTTTCTTTTGTGCTCTAGGTCACGCCGTCACTCAGATGCAGCATTCAGGAAGCACATTTCATTAGACCAAATAAAGCTTCAATCATGTGTAAAATTTCCAACTTGAATAGGCAGCCATCATATCATTCATCAGTCTAGATGTATTTAATGGGTGTAATTTCTTCCTCATATTTCTGTGTTGATTGTTTCATTTCCATTATAGAAATCTTTCAAGATTGCTCTTTTTGCTGTTCTTTTAGTCAGGATAAATAACGCTTTTTAAGATGTATCCCAAGTACATTCGTTTTTGCTTGTCAAAAAAATTGGGTGATTGAGATAAACTTAAACCAAGACACAGAGAAAAACAACAAAGCCAAAACAAAACACACACCACCCTCCATCCCCCCAGGAATCAGATGATATTACCCATACTTGCATGTCTTGCAATAAATAATTATGCTTAATCAAAAACAAATTGAGCAGTCTTGTTCAAACACAACAGCCCCCTGTGGATTCTGACACTGTTTCTACAGTTGAATGCAAAGGGATTATTTTTAACATATGACTTTAAAGCAAAATACAACACATAAAAGCTCATCTCTGTCCCTCGCTTCCTTCTCCCTTTTTCACCCAGATATCTATGCATCAGTAAGTAGTACAATAAAACCTTCTACCTTTCAAATTTCAAATGAATAGCATGAATAAATAATTTAAGGAAGATTTGGAAACTCATCAAGAAGAAACCATAGCACACAGTGTAGCCTTCCAGCACTAAACCTTAGTCTTCTAGCTTAATTTTGAAAAGAAAATATTTTCTTCTGGATCTTACAATCTGGATGCACAGTTACCTTGCTTATCAGAAGCAAAACTACCACAACTCAAGTATAGTTCCAGGCTAGATACATGTTCGAAGTTTCCACATCAATATTCCAATCAATATATATAACTTAGTAGTTTTTCTATCTAGCACACTTCCTCCTCCCTGTCACGCTTTTCTTTTTTTTCCCCTGTTTATTCCTTTGTCTGCCTCCACGGAGGACACAAACACAACACATCACATTGGGACTGGACTAGGTAGCCAGACTAAGCCTTCCCTCCTCTGACCAGCCTAAACCTTTCCCAGCTCCGCTCTTTTTATCTTGCCTCCTCTTTATGTGCATTTCATCCATCTGCTGTTTTCTCTTGTGACCTTGGCCCCAAACCTGTAATGAGATCTGTTCTGGTGCATCAGGCTCAGCAGAATCAAACAACAACTTCCATTTCAGAAACCCATGAGTCTAACTGGGTCCCGAAACCTTATTAGCAGTACAGCCAAACTGGTGGATGAAAATACAAAGAACCTTACATTTACCTTTTCTGATACGTGAACAGGTTTCAGAATCCCACACTAAGCAAACAGGATGGCAGAGGGAGTTTATCCATCAGGCTATTGCAGCTGCAACCACAGTTGTCTCCTGGCTAGTGATCTGAAGCCCATGGAGCAGAGTCCTGAAAAAAATCAAGCAGTAAAATATTGACTTAGTAATATTTCTTTTTGGTCACAACTTCCAACAGAGTCTAGTTACTTTGGATGTCATGATTGTTTTTGAGGGATGGGACACCATAGAAGAGGAGTAAGTGGCAGAGGCATGGGAGACCCAGCCTGAAGAGGCCTTGGTTCTCTTCTCATGGTGGAGATAGGCAACTGGCAGATTTAGTTGCAAAAAGAAAAACCGGGCAATTAAGACAGTTACTTAGTTGCCACAGAAGCCAGAGGAAATTCCACCAAGGATACTTATGACGTGAATGAGAATAAAAAGTCATATGTAAAACTCTAAGGAACACCTTTCTGGCAGAGTAAGTAGGTAAAGTTCAGATAACTTGTGTGATAATACAGCTACTCTTCCTTTTGATACATGACCTAATTTTCATTCAAGCCAGCATCAAGATTCTAGTGGCTTCAGTGGACACTGAATTGGAGAACTTTGTTCAAGACCCAGAAGAGAAAGTGAAAAGCCAGAATCCTTCTCCAGGGACCACTGGGAGGCTGGAACCACTTTTCAGCTCTGCCAAAAGGTTCCTGTGTGACCTCCTGCCAACTGTTAATTTTGTCTGGCCAACAAGCTCAAATATATTTTAAACACTAATGAACTTTATAGGCCAGTGCCTCTGTGCCACAATTCCCATTAAAAATGCAATAGTACCGGGGAATATTTTTAGTGAAGGAATTTTTAAATGGTCATAGTAACCACCTTTTCCCTCTTTTGCAGCAAAGTGAGAGCAGGTATAAAACTTTCCTCATGATGTGGCATCACCGTGAACAAGATTGATTTTAAATGAATCCATTTCATATTGTACTTCTTTGATAAGAGTTCTTAAGCAACATGAAAAGAAACTTCTATGTCTCATAGAATAGATGCTTATACTGTCTCCTGTCTCCTTTATAGTCACTCTTCAGATTCATATGCATGAGAGGAGCTTTTAAAATACAGATCAGTTCAGGTTAACTGCAGTCTGACAGGTATGAGGGATTTCTTGCACTATCTCAGCATCTTTAATATTGGAATCTTTAGATCCCAAGTCATCACACATTTTGAAGTACGTACTTTTTCCCTGTCTTTCCATTATCTTTAGTGTCCGTAAACGCATCTGAAAATTCTCACTCAGAGTCCCAAGTCAAGACTCAGACACAATCTTGGCATTACACGGGGATTCCAGAAGGGAATACACAGGGCTACAGAATTTCCCCCTCAAGAGCTGCTCAAAAAGAGCTGATTGCCTCCTTAAATAAACATGTATTAATATTTTTGTTCTTATTAGCTTTTTTTTTTGTTAGACAGCATCTGTAGGCCCCAGTCATATCTGAGATCTTGCTGCTTGCTGCCTTTAGATAACCAGAGAGATTTAGGAATTGAATTTAGAGCTCTAGCTTTCCAGCTCTGACTATAAGATAGATACAAATGTCTTTTCAGGACAATCTTTGCAGAGCACAGCCATTTCCCAAAGGCTAACAAGAACGTTGTCATCTACTTCAGCGGGCACAAGATCAAATCCAGCATTATCATGGATGTATTTCCCAAAATGTTCTACCCGATAAAAATATTTCCGCTCTCTAAGGAGGGTCAGGAATGAGAATGTCAGCAGAGGAGTTCATAAACACAGTCCCAACAGAAAAGAGCTCTGCTTTAGACCCAGCCTCACATTCTCAGCTCTTCTGTTTCTCTCGTTACACCCAGCAGATACAAAACAAGTTTTGCTTGTGATGAGCGAAAAGGGTTAATACAAGCTGGAAGTTATTTACAGTTAATAGCAGTGGAAAAATTGCAGAGCAGCTTGGTCCAGTATCTAATAATAAATAGTTTCTTGTAAAGAGACGTGAGGGCAGAGACTCTGCAAGTTCTTCAAGTTTTTTACTTTTTTTTCTCAAAAAATAGTACAAAATTCCAGTAATCCCAGCATTTTGGGATGAAGTTTTCCATAGCTTTCTTGTAACCTTGACAATAAGGAAATCAATAACTAGTAATTATAAGAGGGAAAAAAAAAAAATAAAGTTGGCCCAACCTGTCACCAGTTCATCAACTGTGGTATTTCCAGGTTTTTGACTAGCATATTTCGTGAGAAATAATTTTGTTCTATTTTAAGTGTGCGAATGCAATGGAGAGAGTAGCAATATACCATTAGATTAATTTTATTGTTTTGAAATCCTGATGGTCATCTCTAAAAATAAATGTCAAGAAACTATACAGAGGTACCCACAAGCTAAGTTTCTCAAATCTCATACAAAAAAAAAAAAAAAGAGACTCAAAATTCAAGCAAGCAATAGCTGCCAGAAAAGTTGCATTGAGCCCCGTTGATGCTACTTTAAACATCTGAAAAACTCTTGTGTACTTAAGCAAGTGCTTTCAGCTTCATTGAATTCAAGAGAACTAAGACAACACTGAAAATCAGGTGACTTTGCGTAAGACCCTGTTTTAGAATCACGTTTCTGCAGCACCTAAATCTTCAGCAGCAACATTAGCACCAAAGGCTCTGAGCCTATGCTCCGTAGAGTCAGTTCAGAGCGTGCTATTACCTTCAGCACATATTAGATGCGGCATTAAAACAAATATTGAAAGGCATTTACGTGTCTATTCCCCACTGAAATCAAGGGTTTGGGCTTTTACCTTTTGCAGCAATGATGATTCAGGTCAGAGTAAAACATAAGAGGAAAAAAGCCTAACTCAAAAGGCCAAGTTTCTATTAGCCAACTGTAGTACTGTTTGAGATCCCTGATCCTTACTTCCGTCACGTTAAAATATTCAGAGCTTGACCCAGAGGGCAGCACACTAAGCTAAGGGCAGCCACCCCTTAACTCTCTTGCTGCAGCGTTCCCAGGCAGTAACAGAAAAAACCTATTTGACCTCACACAGCAGCAGATACAGCACTTCCACTGAGAACATCAATAGTTCAATAATTAATAACTCAAAGCATTTCTCCAGTTGAAATCCTTGTCTCTTGATGTACGCTTCCACAGACCCCTTGTTTTGTCTGAGACCTTTGAATGCAATAATCATGATGATGAGGCAGCAAGTCATGGACAAAATAGAGTTCAGGTCCAAACAGCAGTGCAGTTTTCATGTGTGTACAAACTTCATCCTGCTTTTAAAGTTCCCCGACACCGAGATAACGTGTTTGTAACCACTTCCAGCCAATGGTTGACAGAATTGGTACAGAGCTGCCACATTTTGACATTTCCAAACCATCTGACTGTTTCATTTTTTTTTCTCTTCCCCCCCCGCCCCCCACCTTTTGATTGATTCTATTTCTCCTGTTATCAAACAGGTTGGAGGAAGTTAGTTTATGAAAAAGATCTAGCCCCTTCTCTAAAAAAATTCCCACTGGTCTGACTTCAAGGCTAATAAAAATGCTTTATTGTTTCTTCTGTTGATCCTCCTAACTGGTCAGCAAACCCCTAGGGCACAGTTAGTACAACAAATTCAACTTTGAGTGCCTGCTGTCTCATACACAGCTCTAGTTCAGAATAAGTTTCCTGATACAAAAGAACACTCCTGCAGAATAGCTGGGTAATATATATATTTTTTTTTAATTCCTCACCTGTTCTTGTGCATGTTTACAGGGAGAGCTCCCAATGGCGATGCTTATTTTTTTAACAATACAGTTTTTTGCAAATGTACAAAAAAAGAATTCTACAGTATACTGGAAAAAATACAAAGCTGGTTCCCACCTCGGTTTCCTACCTCTGGCTACACTCAAAGCATCATCTCTCAAATGTCTCCCACACATTTCAGATGTAGATGTAAACTCGACTATAATCTACATATTCTATATGGAATTATTAGACAAAAAAAACCCCAAAAAACTAAAATGCAGCAAATGTAGACAGAAGCCCAAAACAGCAAAAAAAAAATTAAAATTGTTTATTGTATTTGGGGTTTTATCACCTTCTCCTATTTTACAAGCAGCAGAAAAATGTGTATTCAATTGACTGACATCAGTGCAAAAATTAATATTGAGGGCTCGGGCAGACACTGAAGCTCAAGCAGGCAGCACGCTGTTACATCCTTATAAAGCAGGCACTCCCTCAAAGGAGACAGTAAACAGCACAGAATAAAGCAAGGCTTCCCTGTCTCTTGCAATAAGCAGTCTTTTATGCCACAGGTAGCCTGCCCTTTGACTTGGGGCTGACACTAATGTGTTTTTGATACAAGTTCATGGAGTTCAACAGCAGCATTTCCACTTATTTCAGAGGGGTTTGGAAAATGCTTAGTGTAAACAAGGATGGCAGAATGGCACAAAACCCACAAATGTACTATTTAAAGCTAAGAAAAAAATCCATTGTGGTGCAATCCCTCTAAAAAAAACAAATCCATCATTCTGAAACATGCCAGAAGAAGAAATTTCGCTCATACCTGTACTCTTACCTAATGTGTTTTTCATATTTCTTAAACTTCTATACAGCCTACTAAAACTCCAGAGATGTGGGAACAAGTAGTAATACTGAAAAGTTTTATTGATTTCTATGAAGCCAGAACTTCAACCCCTGAGAAGAAACTGCAACCCCAATTTAAAAGCAAAATCTGTCAAGAAAATTGGCACAAAAATATAACTGAAAAAAGTACACAAGGGATTTCAAATGAGATTAGAAGCATTGTTTTGACCTTGTGGCTTTCAGAGGGGTGTGAGAAAAACACAGTAACAGCACAAGAAGCCTTTGCAAACCGGGCAGCCGAGACAGACAGTTTAAAGGAATTGGAAAAGAAAGTCTAAACGGAAATGGAATGAAAGGAAAACACAGCTCCATCTAGGGTGAAAGGAATGAAGACCAATAATCATTGGGATTCAGCTTTGTTTCTGTGGTAGGTGCTCTAAAATCCATGTTGGAGGAGCAGACAGAAAGGTCATGGAAGTCAGAATTATTATATGAGAAAGGAAGTAAGGAACAATGGGCTCAGAGAAGTCATGACAACTGAAGGATTGGTGGTCTTCACTGTGAAAGAATGGGTGGCCTTTATTGATGGGCTCTTTCTATGGAGATGAATTACTGTGTGCAATATCTATACAGACCAGAAGTGCAGTGGTGACAGACTTGCTGAATTATTTGCTGTGGATAAACTATCTAAGTATTCTTTCCTGATTTGGATTTTGAGTCTAATTACTGCTGTAACATGTATCACAAACCCCAGCCCAACAAAACACATACATATGGTTCTTAACTGTAGCCACATGAGAAGTCTCCCTTGCCCCAGTGGGACTATATATGTACTTAAACTGAGCAGAAGGTTATGTTTCACAAAGAACAAGATCCTCTCAACTAAACACACAAGCAAAGAAGTCACGTGAAAGACGCAGAGGCAGCACAGTTTCACAAACAAGACTTAGATGTCTACTATCAATTCTTCTGAAGCTCTGGTCACTACTCTGTGACTTTGTTTCCCTTCCCCATGCCATCCTTTTTTTATTTAATTTATTATGATTTCCAGCTCTATAGAGCAATGTGCTCTTCTTCCTGCATCTGTATTTCACCTACGACAAAGGAGTCTTGATGAGCTACAATCATCAATTGATGGTTCCAAAATTACATATTATTCATTATTTGTAGCTTGTGACTGATCACAAAATACATGCCCCTTTTTAATCAGGAAAAGTAAACCAAAACAAGTGGTAAGGAGTGAATAGAGAGAATAGGTGTTACTGAACTTTTTGGCTTCTACTAATTGAGTTATTCATGTCAAGAAACACGCTGTCAGCAGCAATACCAGCAAAACCTCCCGCACCCATTTTCACAAGAACGACTGAAGCAAAAAGAGACAAAACATTTGCCATGAAATTCAGAGGGGTGCTGTTGCAGTAAATGTCCCGCTGCACCTAAGAGGGAAGGGAGTGGGATCTAGTGGTACTTGTTTTCTTCAGGGTTAGCACACGAGAGACCTGGTCACAGGTGGGAAAACACGCTATGTTCAATCTTCTGTTGGGAACAAAGTTGTTCATTGCAACAAAATGAAAAAAGAAAGCACCCGAGGAGTGGGAGATTTCTGTTAGAGGAGACATTTTGCAGGACAAAACTGTGGGAATCTGTGGGTGTGTAGTATGCTGAGGTTTGAACTTGGGAACTGCGAAACTAATCTCAACATCCAAGACCAGTAATGTGCAGAAGGAGCCAACACCACAGACCACCTAATCTCTGAAAAGTCCGAGTTGGAGCTGTCGCCCACAGCAATACAGCCCATCTGTGTGCCACGAAATCTCACCGTTCTCAGGCTGGCTTGTGTGCAGACTTATGATTATCTGTCCTGTTATCCATACGGACCTATTCAGTTTCTTTCTATACCTCCTGCGACTTTGAATACATGAGTAGCAATATGATGTAGAAAAGTGCTTTTTACCCCTCCCAGCACCCCCCTCCTTTTCTGTGGGGTCAGGAAATGCCAGCCCTTGTGAGTCTCTCATAGAAAACAAATGGGAAATTTGCAAATTCCTGTAAACACCCACAAAGTTTCTCATGATCTCTTGTTACTTTTCAGTGGATGGTCCTTTGCAACTCCAAGCAGCCTGGGCTGCTGAATACAGCAATCATATTGTGCCAGCCTCCAAAGTGTGTGGTTGTTTCACAAGGCAAAAGCCCACACTACCTGGAGCTGGGCAAGCACACAATTGCTTTAGTCTAACGGAGAAACTCTGAGGTTTTTCTTTTCTTTTTTAACCAAAAAGCAACCAACCAACAATGCACAAGCACAAATTTGTTGAGCATTAGCTTTTACAGGGTAAGCCTTGTTATGGCACGTTAAAGCACAGGCTAATCCAGGCTTGTGCTGCTGGTCCTTGAGAGGGTCTTGCTGGAGGTTTTCTGGAGTACTAAGCTTAGACTTCTTAGTGTCAAGTCTCCAGCAATTCCTAAAAATAACATCACCAAGTCCTCCCATGCTTGGCACCAAAAGAACCTAAATCATATCATTGTGGAAGAGCACTGTGATACAGTTTCACCCAGTGACTCAAACATCAATCTCAGCTCAGCCAAGTGTCCATTTGAGAAAGACCACATCTTGACCGGAATACAGAAGAACGGATGAAACCACAGTGGGGAAATCTAGCAGTGGATTTCATTTGCAAGTCTCCAAAAGTGTCTAAGAGCTATTGGAAAATAGCATCTGACAGATTATCATGCTTGGAACCGTTCAAGGGAACCAGGTAAAAAACAATTAAATCCGTCCTTTTAGGCTGCAGGAACAGCCCAAGCTCCCACAAACCCTCAGCCAGATGACCCCGAGATGCCCTTACAGACTCATCAGCAATTCAGCAGCAGCCAGAACAAGAAGGAAATTGGGGGCCTTATTAGAGACCAGCCAAAGCAAAACAAACCAAAGACTTGGTTGCCACTGCCAAAAAACTGCTTTCACAAGTCAGGAATCCTGATCATGCAGCTGCCTCACTTGCCCCTCATTTTCCCACATCCGCTGAGTTTACAAATGAACCTATTAGGAGGCATGATTTTCTATTTTATTTGCCAGGGGGAAAGATGGTAACAAAAGGAGGCTGTGAGTGAATGAATATGCCAATGCTCCTTTTGGTTTTACTGGCATGTCATTATATTTTAAAATAGAACTTGATTTTTAAAATAAACAAAGCATAATATGGAGGTTTCTGTGTAAACAAAGGATTGTACATGCGGTGGGGTATGATACAGAATTTCATGATCAAGAAATTTCTCATTCAGCTTGTCTAATCAGCCAGAACAAACTTGCAGTCAGTAGACTTTAATTATAATTGCATCTAATTGTTTTTTTCCTTCTTTTTTTTTCTTTTTTCCTTTTTTTCTTTGACTGTGGTATTGTGGTGCTGCATCAACAGTAGTTCTTGACACAAGAATGCACGTTAGGGAATCTAGGGTAGGAAATGGAAAGAACCAGATGAGTAACCATCTCATGCCCACTACAGCGTTTCCTTACTATTTATTTCCATTAGAGAAATCTCAGAGGCACCAGCAAACCGATCCCTGAGTCTGAACAGCCATCTCTCTCCCGCCTTCCAGGGGAGCCCCTGCCCACGCAGGGAACAAGCAGGGAAGGCTGGGCCTCAGCGCCTGCGAGGGGAGCTGAGTCACAAACCCCTAGGCTGGTGCTAACACTGAGGGTCAAGCAGTGCTGCCCGTGGCCAGATACCTAGTTAATCACCTCGAGCAAACCATCACCAGAAATAGAGGCACCTCCAGGCTTAAATGACAAATAAATGGGGATTTTCAAAAATCTAATAGTGAAAATGTGGGCGCCAGTCAGAAGTTCACATCCTTTTCTCAAGCAATCTCTGCATGACTTACTCAAGGCAGTACAGAGTTCCCGTGGCAGCTGGGAATGATATCCAGATTGTCTGACTCACAAGTATTATTCTTCCCTTAGCACAGTGGCTAACACATCCAGCAATAGCTAAATGAATTAGGATCCTAAGGCATGTTTTCAAACGATTTTGGCATAACATCACATTAAAAACAACGGAACGTAGGTTCTTAATTCACTTAGTCATTTTTGAAAACGAACAGAGGATTAACAAAGATCATGCTACAAATACACTTACGCTCTTGGCATATATTTAAGGCTTGCTATCTGCATATGCTGTGCCAGTCTCTTGACCTCTGTGTATATGAAGATGACACTCAGAATTCACACACCCTTCTGTTGTTTCTGTCTGGCCATGCTAACTGAACCGTTAGCACTGCCTTTTTTTAGGAGAGTTTTCTAAAGCCCATGAAAAACAACAGACATTGAGAATCAGATTTTGGCTTCATCAAATGGCACTATAAAAAAAAAAAACAAGAAAAACCAACCCAAAACAGGACTCTCAACAAAGATGTCAGTGACTCAACAGCTCTCAGTAACCACTGCAAAATAAACATTAGACGGTAATTGCTATGTAGGGGTTGAGCATCTGCTAAGAGGAACCATATTTTCATTGAACTACGATTCTAACGAAGTAATCGCTCCCCAGCAGAAGTATGGCTGAAGGGCAATACTTCAAATATGGAGTGTGTTGATACACAGCAGCCTCCCCTCATCCACCAAACATGGTGTGCTCACGTATATAAAAAACAGAAGGGGTTTTTTTTGTTGTTTCGAAAGAGGATGTTTTACAATAAAAGAGATTTTTTTGAAGTCAACCATTTTTCGATTACTTGTGTGGTATCGCATTCCCTGAAGCACCGCGCTAGCAAACGACCCTGAGGGTACCTTTATGTGTGGGTTTGGCCTGTGCTGTGCAGTGGAGACGCAGCCCGGTGCCAAACCAACGCTGCAAGTCCACACGCCGAAAACCCCTCTCAGCAGGAATTATTAGCCAGGACACAGCTGTAAATGTATGCAGCCAGCCTGCTTCCCTGGGCAAACGAGCTTCCGTGGTCTGGGGAGCTGCCTCTGTGCCACACACTGCACGGCTTCCTGGCCTCTGGTTACTTCGAGTCAAACCAACAGCATTGCACTGTGAGTGCCATCCTGCCCCTCATCTTTGAAGCAAACGCTCATTCCTGGGAAAATATGCTCTGTTTGGTAACTCAAACTCCTAAAAGAAAGCTTCTTTTGATGGTAAAGCTATGGCAAACTGGAGGAGTGTTTGCTCTCTGCCATAATCTTGGATAATGGAGCCAGTTTTCTAAACAGAGCTGAGCTTTGGGAATCAGCTATTCCTGTCAGACCCAGATTCCTCGTAGCAAGAATGCTTGCAATCCGTGCGACTCTCCGTCCCAGGACAGCATGGCTGTGTAAACAGAACACTACAGTGGGATTATACTGAAATTTCACATCATATACTCACAGACTGACCAGCCTCCACAGCCCTGGCCATTGCTTTTACCTGTTGGGGGACATAATAGTGTTATGTTCCCAGATAACAGCATTATGTGGGAAATACAGGCAGAAGAGAAAGGAATCACCGTACCGCTACTCTGCATGATAAAACAACCAATGCAAGTCTAAACTAGGTTATATTAAACAGTTCATTTTCTTATTTTTTATAATGTGTTGTGTACAAGTATATAGCACACCGGATACATCCAGATGCTAAGCCAAGTCTGGAAAGCCACCCAAGTTTTTGCATACCTATTGGAGCTCCTCGAGGAGCGCAGGCTGACTTCTGGAAATGCTGAGAACTCTCGGTTCCCGGTGGAGCAAAAAGGCAGAGCCACTAATACCCAGGCTGTACAAGCAACTACTGCAAACTGTGTGTCTGCACTATTAGACTCTTAAGTGTCTTGGAAAAATCTGTCATGGTGCCATAATTTAAGCATTTGTTTTTGCAAACTTAATGATACAATTGCAGCATTTACACAATCGTATGAACAGCATCAGCAGCAAATTTTAAAATCAGTAGCTTTCAATCTTCTCTACTTTTCTTTAATAAGTATGTGACTTAAAAGATTACATTGTGCTTTCTAGCATAAGCATCAATATCACTGCATTTAAGTTCCTCTCTCCTACCACACCTCTAACTCAATAATAGTTTCAATACCTGACTTCCCAATAGGAGTAACAAATTCTAATCTGGAATTTCAGTATAGAGCAAAACCAGTATTTAGTGTAAAAAGGTTTTTTAGGCTGGCTATAACATATCATTTGCAGCATATACAAGAGAGAAAACAGTTGAACTTAACAAATAGAGCTGGTCAGGGAGAACTCCTGCAACTTTTAATACCACTTTATCAGTAGTGACACAAATAATTTCTGTTGTGGAGTGATCCTCACAATTCCTCTCAGACACTGATAAATCCAAGTGGCTGGAGAACTGAAAGTCCCAATCCAAAGGCCCTTAAAGTAACAGGCTTTAGAGAGTGACTTAATAAAACCTCCCACCCCAAGCTGCCTGGCAACTGAAAGCGCAGAAAAGAGAGACACTGAAGAGCAGTTAAGTGGTTGATTCCACTGAAATTCCAAAGATTTTGATTCTTACATCCCCTTTACAACACTGAAAAACCTCTTTGTATCTATTAAAATGTCACGAGGGAAAAGAAGGCTTTCGGATGCTATCTGGCTTGCATGAAATAAGATACTGTATAAACACACAGGAAGGAGGCAGTCCCTTCCCTGCAAAGCACACAACATAAATGAAAACAGCAAAGCTGGATATAGCAAAAGGAAACGATCAGCAGGATGGGCCACGGGGAAGAACCAAGTCACAGTAAATGGGCTGCCTCTCATCTCTTCTGCAGGCACTCCAGCAAAGAGCTCAGCAAATTGCCAGACTATGAAGCCTCCACATTTCACCTGAGAAACGCAAATCACAGCTTGCCAAAACCAAACCAGCCTTTAACCTTTTTAGTCTTTTAACCTTTACATAAACTGTGCTTGTTTTCCCGTATGAACAATGGTCTTATTGTTTAAGCTAAAATACAGTACATGACCTGTGATGTTAGGAAATGAATGAATTGTTGTGTTGTCAACAGTTACTTTTTTTCCATGCCTCCCTATATCTAGGAATTTCTTTCCATGTCTTTAGTTTTAAGGAAAACATGACAATTTGGAGAAACCCTATGTTAACAAATTATAGTCGTGAAAATTACATAACACGGATTTTCAGTAATTCAGCAACTCCTAATATAGGCCCACTTTTCAAAAGAATTCACCTCCAATTTAGGCATGTTATTTTCAAGAGTTTACATTGCCCAGAAACTCTCATTTCAGGCACACAGCGGGCACTTTACAAAACCTGGCTACTCATTAAATGCCAAAATGGAAGGAGAGCTCTTCGGAACATCTGGCCAGACTGTGGCTATGTGACTCAAGATGACTGCATGAGAAAATACAGGGTAGGTAAGACAGTAACAAAAGATTACGAAGAAAATTCAGACATTCAAGCAACATTAGACATGAAGCCCATCTTCAAACACTCATTGCTTACTACAAGTTCATTTAAAATTGGAAAATGTCCAAAAGGATTATAGCAAAGATGAAGATAAAGCAGAATTTGTACAGACAGCCGAGAAGGTATTCGAAATATCCTTCTTCTCAAGGACAAGAGACAACAACATAACTAAGAAAGAAAAACTTTTGAAAAGGCACCCTTAGAGTCCAAAGAAGTTTTAAAAAATAAATTCATGAACAATATGAAATGTCCCATAAGCAATTACACAGACTTTTCTAAATTAGAACACTTTCATCAACTCAGGAAGGAAACAGTTCTCACTTTTGTGGGACCAACTGGACATTGAGTGGATCTATGAAAAAATGTTTATGCAAAGGAAATATTTTCCCAGGTTGGACCAGCTCCTAAATGAAAGGACAGGTCTAGAAGGTTAAGTATAAATTGACTTATCTGGGCCAAAATACTGTGTGACAAAGCTGATTTCGTACCTCATTGCCCATTTTAGCTAACAGCTTTGGAGCCCGAGGCAGCATTCATTTTATTATATATAGCCTTGAGAGAATTTATATTTAGGAGAAGAATCTTTTTTGGCTGGTTTTGATCAGCAGTCTCTCTTCAGGCTCTGCTTCCATGATCCCCTGGGAAATGACCAAAAATACTCATCTGATTGCTCTTTTGTGGGATATGCTTATGTATCACAGAAATGTGAAAGGGATACCTCTTCAATGATATAATGCATATTTTAATCACAGGGTAAGGAATTATTACCCTACAGCTCAGAGACTTTAACCTACAAAATTCTATGTGAGTCCATCAGGGTTAGGTCAAGAAGCATAAGACACCCTTAACAGGCTACTTTTAGAAAAATAGTATGAATATATCATAAATTGGATAGAAACAGGAATAATCTAAAGAGAAAAGAAAGAATATAATCAAAAAGAAGAGGTGTATCTCCCAAATAAGGACTCCTCTGAGCTAACGAGAATGACATTTCCATGTTCTTCATCAAAAAATGAAAGAAAAGAAAGGAGAAAAAAGAAATTGTTCCACATAATGCAACAGCTCCTCAGTTAATGTAAACTGGCGCCAGTTCATTGAAGTCAATGGAGCTACAGTGATACGTACCAGCTGAGGACGGGGCTCTGAATTTGTAGGCATTTGGCACAACGCCAGCCTCTGTCTGCATACAGACTAGTATTGTGTATGTAAACACTGTCTGACTCTCTAAAAATCATAATTTTAAAAAAATGCTTTATAGTTCTGATGAATTTGTCATGTAAAACAAATCGTGGGCTTCCTGTGTTCAGTGCCTCCATCTGAGCAGCAGATATTGCAAATCTGTATATGCTCTGTGCTTGCTCACCAAACCCCACCAATCTAAAAGATGGCCCACTCAAAACACAAATCAGAACACAGCCCAAAAGAACAGCTGCTTCCTCTGTCCTGAATAAAGATAACTTAAAATTTCATACTGATAGCATTGTGTGAAGGTTTGATTGTGCTGTTAGGGATGGTGTTTAAGATGCACCCCAATGAGAACCACAAGGATTATCAGATCCCTCCCTCCACCTCTAGTTATTACTTCTTGTTCTCACACCATAGACTAATACTTTACTGTTGTCCTAGACTAACCCAAAGTCCCTACTTCACCATAGTGACTGAGAAGATTTTCTCCTCACCTTGGCTGCTTCCTGCACTTGCTCTGAGAAGGAAAGAAACAGGGTCTAGATTGACTTAATCCCTTTAAACCTGCATTGATAGTCTTGGTTTCCACACGTTTTCCTCTGGTGTGTTATATTATATATTTTACCTACTAATCTGCACTTCAGGATAGACTTTTGTTTTTAAACAAATTTGGTCAAATAAATAGAAGCACATCTTCTGACCTTTGGGAAACTCTAGAAATACCAGTTTTGGAGGCTGATTACCTCTAGAGCATCCATTTTACTGTTTCTGAGGAGATCACCACAATAAAGGAATAAAAAGCCTTTGGAGTCATACATTTAACCTATAAACACTCTGTACACAAGCCATACTAAGCTAAAAGAAAACAGAATTACTCAGTTGCCAATTATTCAACTCATTTATATGAGCAAATAAACAAAAGGAAGCAAAAACACATGTACTTAATGATCATCTTGGCTCTAAAGGTGGAGCATTTCTTTTGTTTTTCATCCCGTATGGTTCAGGAGACAAGCTGGTCAATCTGAAGAATTGTTCTAGATGAACACTATGGCATAAGTTGATCTCTGAAATGAGATGCTTACTGTGGAAGAAGCTCATTACAGGTGCTCATTTGAGACTAGTCATCAGGTAAGATCATCATCAATCAGGCTTTTGACCCAGGAAGCACCATTCTCATTTAGTGGTCTAAGTACATATGTGTGTGAAAACAAAGGTGTTTGACAGCAGTAAGATCAGAGACAGATTCTCAGTTGAGCTTGGTTTACATTTTTTCTAGCTCCTTTCAGTAACCTAATTGCATCTGAGGCTCAAAAGAAAAGAAAAACTTTTGATTCATTTTATCAATGTACCATAAAAGCTTCAAAGATTTCCATAAGAATATACCATCAAAGGAGAAATAAATCTGAACAAGATCAATAAATCTAATTCTGTATTGATTGTCAAGTTCTTCTACTAATTTGAACTAAGCCATTAGGATTTACGCCCAAAATGATGGGATTATGATCCTTAAGTTTGCTATGCGTTAGTTGGTCCAAGATTTGCTTTTTAAGTCACAATACTTTGAGGGAATAATGACTTTTTAATCCTTACCTGTGTGCCAGATTTAATGAACACATCTTTAACAGACTGCTAACACAACCATGTAAAATATTTGGGTAGAATCCCTGCCCACTTAAATATAATCTGTCATTTATCCAATAAAATGTAATTATAAAAACAACATGTTCACCTGATTTATGAAATATCTACATCTCATTTCGGACCAAAACCAAATATTATTAATTACTATAAAAACAAGGGGTAGCAAATCACCACTGTTTTGCCATACTTTCATTTGTTGACAGTGGTTTTAGTTAATAGAAACATATGGCCTGTAAAGAAGAGGGGGGATTGTTTTGGGGTTTGGTTTTTGGGTTTGGGGTTTTTTTTCAGATCACAGATAGTGATGGGAGAAAAGTTAACAATAACCAACAAGAGATTTCACCAAGAACTCAAACCAACCAAAACTAAAACCTGTTTTGATTGGAAATGAGGAAAAGGAAGTGGGTGTTTAGATCCAGATCTAAATTAGGTTTAGTCGGCAGTTTGGGGTTTGGTTTCATGACCAAATCAGGGCTGGGGTTCTCTTACAGACCTGATGATGATGATGAAATCTTCTAACTTGAACCACGTAACCTGAAATCTTGTAACCTGTTGTCTTGAAATTTTGGTCTGCAAGACTGGAAATCTTTTTATAGTTACAGCTGGTTGACTGACATCACTGTTTTCTATGTTTCTTTAGGAATAGATTCTTGAAATTTCTTTTCCTTGGTCCCTATTTTCATGATGCATCAGAACAACTCCATACCGAAACCCTGACATTTGCAACTGATATTCAAAATGTTTTAATTGAACTTCAACTATTTTGGCCCACGTGCAGAAGAAACACTTTTGGCATGTGCTAGTACATATCAGAATTCAAAACCCCAAGGAACACAAGGAAGGCAAGTAGCAGAGTATAGACCTGAACTTCAGGAAAGCAGATGTCTGATGAAGGAAACTGGAACGTGACATCCTGTGGTGCAACAGCAGGTATGGATAAGGCTGAGAGGCTCAATGCTTTCTGTGCCTCAGGCTTCACCAACAAAGTCCATCCCGTCATTACACCCACAGTCAGGGTTCAAGGATGACAGAAGTTCTAAGCAAAGAGAAGTCAGGGATTTTTTAAGAAATCCTGACCTTTATAAGCCCATGCTACCAGGAGGGATGGAGGGAAGAGTGCAGAGACCACTGCTGGCATGGCTGGGTCACTCTTTTATCACTGATGACAAGTCATGGACATCAAGGGAGGTCCCCAGTCACTGAAGAAAGGCATATGTTTTACCGGTCTTCAGAAAGGATAACTATTGGAAGACTACCTTAAATTCTTTATGCATATTCTTTATTCTTATGTTCTTTACTGGAACACTTCACAGGACTCCCTCCTGCTTCCCAGCTCATCTTTATCATTCATGCTACAGAGCTCCTTTTACTGCACTGATTCATAACAGTGGCAACATCAATTTAAAAGGGGGAAAAAATGTACAACCAAGACCAGGAGTGCAAGTGAAGACAGCCTATTTTCATACCAGATGATACAAGTCTGTAGCGCTTCCACTGGCTCTTAATTCAGTATTCACAGGCTGCAGTATCACTATAGTCCCTCTATCTACAGTACTGAATTATTTCTATAAATGGAAGCAGTTATGCTGGCAATTGTTGTCTTTGGGTTCAAACTAAGATGTGAAAAGATATGTTTAAAGCAAAATTCACCCCTTTATTAAAAAATAAACTCTGCCTTTGCAATACATGCAGTTCTTTTTTCTTTTCTGTAGATGTATATATACATACATAAAGACATTTACGTATACATGTATTTATATATATACACACACTCCCTCTCCATATAAGGTCTTGGTAAATACGGACTGGATTTGACTCGGAAGGGAAAGAGACAGTTTAATTTTAATAGGCCAAGCACACATATTATCAGACAAAACGAAAGAAAAAAAAATCCCAAACCAAGACCATGTAAGGTATGTATCAACCAGTTCTGAAAAAGGTTCCCACTGGAATTATTCCAGACTAAAACAATGAGTCATCCCCTAAGGAATCCTGTCCTCACATGAAATACATAAATCATTGTCCATTTTGGAAGGATTACGCCAATAGCACATATCATTACAATGTTATTCCTTTTAGAAGTGCTAAGACAAAATCCAGCATTTTCTTCTGTAGATCCTGATTCGCGCTGTGAACAGGAGTCTCATCACAGTCCCCCAGGGTACAGAGTTACAAGGACATTTAGTTCCTGCGCAGTCAATGTATGTTCCCATACGCCTCTGCAAATCTGGGCAAATGCAAACAGGATCATAGCTTTCAGAGGTTTCCTCCCTTTTTTCCTTCCCCCCCTGCCACGGGATGGAAAAGTTCTGTGAGGTGGTTGTGGTAGAACAGAGAAGAACATAACATCCTAATGTAATGCTCTAAAAATCTCAATGCTTGAAATCTATGCAAGGGTGTCTTGGTACATGAACAGTTTCATTACTTCTCAAATTAGAATACTGTGTCTGTTTTATAGGCCTGCTACAGAAATTACTGAACTCCTGCTATTCACTGAGGACAACCTAAAGGAAAAATAAGGCTGTAAACTCTTACTGGAAGGTGTAAGATTAACGGCATAAAAGATGCAGTAGACAGAACTAGCTCGTTATATGACATTCCCAAAGAACAGGGTATACTTTCTATAAAATGTTTCCCATTAGAAATTTAGAACGACAAACACAACAAACACATGACAAATGCATGATTTTACAGACAGACTTACATGACACTGAAATATCATACAGATAAGTCACTTGCTGCTCTTGCAAAAAACCCTAAATGCTTCACTCAAAATCAAAGTCTCACTAAACTACATATTGTATAAATTGATGAACGGGAATGCTTTATTCTTGAGCAGGCTTGCTCAAACACTCCGTAGTTCCTCAGAGGATGGGGGGGAGGAGATCACATCACCTCATACCTAGTGTAATTTTGGATGTTATTCACTAATTACAATCAAATAAATAAAAAAATTTCAACTCTTCAGATTAATTTTCACAAAGCGGCCTGTCAGCAGCAGTTTACCAAACTGCTCAGCAGCAGGTGTTCCCTCCTTCTGCTGGGAGAGCAAAGGACACCTGAGCTTTAACATCACCCTCAGCAATATCCAAGTACCTCCTACCTCTCTCCTGGCAAGACAGTGTCTCTATATATAGAAAACAAAGAATAAAACGGGATTTTTTTCCACTTTATTTCATCAATCCACTCTCTGTCCCTTGCAACCCCAAATTATGGTTGTAAAAACCCAGTCACAGTTAGACAAATACAGACTCGATATATTCGACCAACTATTTAAGAAACACATCTCACTGGCACAACAGAAACCCACTGCCTCCCAAACCAGCAATCTGACAGAGAGACACTGCCTCGATAGCCTGTGCACCCACCATAACTCCAGCTGGAACAACTGGTCCCTAACTTCCATGGCAAGAGAAATAAAAAAGGGATACTCCATCTTCAAAAGGAAAGTCACTAATCTACATACTTAATGAAGACATCTTTAGCATTTTTTTTCTTTGGGGCTTTTTTCTCTGAAAGCATTTCCTTCATGGCCTTTGCCAAGTGTTCACAATGCAACTTCACAAAAGCAGCACCACTTTATTTTGCACCCTGTAGAGACAGTGACCATTAGTCACAGTCAGAATCACATTTATACTACTTCTTAGGCATCTATGACACGAAAGAAGAAAACTAGTGAACACTGACAACACTGCTCACTCTTACTTCATTCTGGCCCGCTCTTGACCAGTTACATCACTGTTCTGAAATGTATGGTTTAGACGCCGTGAGGTCAGCATGTTAAAGGTGTTCTAACACATTCCCCATGAAGCCGAAGTAACGCAATTCTTTCTCTTTGGCGAGTCCACAACATTAAGCACACATGCTACAAAGTCACAATGGAAGAGGAATTTGTTCTTTTTTTATGAGTAAAAACAAACGAACAATTGAAATAACCACACAAAAGGTTACACGAGATTTTTAACTTACCTCGACAAACATAAACATGGTATGCTAGAACAGATAATGATTTTTTTTTTCCTAAGCCTATTAATCCCTTTTTGATTGTTCCCTATCAAGCTTTAATTCTCTGATATGTTCAAGAATATAAAATGAATCATAGCTTTTTTAATTCTCCAAGTTCTTAGTAATGGCCTTAGCAATCAAACAAACCACTCCACACACCACCACCAAAATAGTTAGCTCCTTACAATATACTCTCAAGCAAGTTAATTTGAAGTGACATGCACACTATTAAGTAACTTCTGTCAATTTTAAGTTAAGTAACTTATGCATACTGCTACTACTGCTTCCCTTGGGAGAACACACCATAGGCTAACAGCTTTCACCACTAGGAACTTTTTTCTCATGTACAGTCTATATAAGCTTTTTTGCTCAGTTTTATCCCATTAGTTCTAGATAAAACTCCTCTGTATCAGGTGAAATACTTTCTCACAGTCTGAAGAGTTTGCATTCTGTTATTACTTGTGCTCAACTCTCCTGTACCTCACTTAACACTTGCATTATGGCTGAAGGCAGTAAAGCTCAGTAATTTAGGGAAAGATTAGGACTGCTGCAGCCTTCATCAAGGAACCAACCACATTTTAGGCTTCTGTTAGAGACTTGAGTGCAAGATGTACCAGCAACATAATATTTTGTAAAGTACTACATTTTTGTGAAGCAAGTAATTTGAGTTTTCAGTGCTGGGGAAAAAAAAGAAAAATCTATCTTATTGCATAACATCCATACAAACTTGACCATTTATTTACTTTTTAAAACCATCATGATGTTTACTATATCTAAAATCATAACATTGAGAACAAGACAGAACACGGCTGATTTTTAACTTAACCATCAGCTATCCTCAGACATACATGGCAGCCATAATAAAATTTGACACTCTATTACAAATACAGATTGAAAGGTAATAACCTGAGCTATCATTCAGCTCCTTGCTCCTATTGATAGGAAATACAGTAAGAGTAAAGTTGTGAGTTTAAAACACAGCTTTATATACACTACAGAAAATAAGTACTGGGATATAGTTTCATGCTGGGAAAAAAAAATAATTAAAAAAAATTATCAAAGACCGGATGAGCAGTTTGACTGAGTCATCATAACAGTTCCCCTGGGCAAGTCACTGAGGACATGACCACTGAAATCAATGAAAACGTTCCCACTAATGCTTATAGTCTGTGGATAAGGCCTTTAAAATCGCCGTGTCACTTCGTTTTCACAGAATCATAGAATCATCTAGGTTGGAAGGGACCTTTAAGATCATGTAGTCCAACCATCAACCTAACTCTGACAAAAAAAAAAAAAAAAAAAAAAAAAAAAACACTAAACCATATTCCAGAGGACCATATCAACCTGTCTTTGAAAAACCTCCAGGGA